>NC_055693.1:36208031-36488031 GCF_017639745.1 Melanotaenia boesemani
CCAACCGTTCCAACCTCACCTGACCCGTCCCGACCCAACCCGTTCCAACCTGACCTGACCCGTCCCGACCCGTTCCAACCTGACTTGACGCGTCCTGACCCGTTCCATCCTGACCCGTTCCATCCTGACTTGACCCGACCCGTCCCGTTCCAACCTGACCTGACCCATCCTGACTCGTTCCAACCTGACCTGACCCATCCCGACCCAACCGTTCCAACCTGACCCGTCCCGACCTGTTCCAAACTGACTTGACCCGACCCGACCCATTCCAACCTGACCTGACCCGTCCTGACTCGTTCCAACCTGACCCGTTCCGACCCGTTCCAAACTGACTTGACCCGACCCGACCCATTCCAACCTGACCTGACCCGTCCTGACTCGTTCCAACCTGACCCGTTCCGACCCGTTCCAAACTGACTTGACCCGACCCGACCCGTTCCAACCTGACCTGGCCCATCCTGACTCGTTCCAACCTGACCTGACCCATCCCGACCCAACCGTTCCAACCTGACCCGTCCCGACCCGTTCCAAACAGACTTGACCCGACCAGACCCGTTCCAACCTGACCTGACTCGTTCCAAACAGACTTGACCCGACCAGACCCGTTCCAACCTGACCTGACCCGTCCTGACTCGTTCCAACCTGACCTGACCGGTCCCGACCCAACCGTTCCAAACTCACAAGAAATCAGCACCATGACGGGCCGATGCATTAAATGCTTTTACACCAAATAAAAACTGAATTTCAAATTTGTGAAGAGAAATTTCATTAAAAAAAAAAGGTATATGCAGTGACAGCCAAAATAACAGCCGGTAAAATTTAGCCTAAATGGACAGAAATATCCACAGTTAATGTTCTCTTAGTGCTCTCAGTGTTCCAGATGCAGCCCAATACCAGTAGCACCAGTATCACCAAATCCCACCATAGAACTGTAAGATGAGAACATAATATCTAAATAAATGAGCACCGGACATTAACCAGATAAATAAGCATCACAATAAAAAGAAAAGAAAGATGCGTCTGAACCAGCGTTTTTGTCAACGATGACTATGATGAATTTATTTCGTTGACGAACCTTTTTTTCATAATGATAACGAGAAGGTGACGAGCTAAAAATGGCTCTGATGGTGAAAACATGACAACACGTTTGTAAGATTTCGTTATCGAGACGAGATGAAAATGTTCAAGGGCTGATTGTCTGACATTAAAAACACAACATTTCTGCCTGTTGTGAGCGCAATCTGTCAACTTGGCCACACCCACCACCAGACGTGCAGCGAACAGACAAGCAGCTCATAGCTCATAGATGAATCATGGCGGCAGTGTGGATGAAGGGGTTTTCGGTGCAAGCGATGAAACGATATATGGACAATTTTTAACTATAATCCATCATCATTTCTCTGGCAGACCAGGTCACGTTGAGCATGTGTTCCTCATCCTTTGCTCATATTTTGGACATGTGTGTGTTCAGGGTGGAGTTTTACACTTCAGAAAAGTCTCAGAAATGAAGCCACAGTTACCAAAGTCAGGATGTTGTTCTCTTTACTTTTTTTTGTGATTTCACAGTTAACGCTTTATCTGTGCAATGCATTATCCTAAGTAGATCAGAAAGTATCTGCTGTTGGTTGGAAACCTTCTAAGCCTAAAACCATCCATCCATCCATCCATCCATCCATCCATTTTCTTCTGCTTGTCCGGAGTCGGGTTGCGGGGGCAGCTGCCTAAGCAGGGAAACCCAGACTTCCCTCTCCCCGGCCACATTCACCAGCTCATCCGGAGGGATCCCGAGGCGTTCCCAGGCCAGCCGAGAGATGTAGTCTGTCCAGCGTGTCCTGGGTCTTACCTGGGGCCTCTTTCCGGTGGGACGTGCCTGGAACACCTCACCAGGGGGGCGTCCAGGAGGCATCCTAACCAGATGCCCGAGCCACCTCATCTGGCTCCTCTCGATGTGGAGGAGCTACTCTGAGCCCTCCTGGATCACTGAGCTTCTCACCCTATCTCTAAGGGAGAGCCTGGCCATCCTGCGGAGAAAACTCATTTTGGCCGCTTGTATTTGCGATCTTATTCTTTCGGTCACTACCCACAGCTCGTGGCCATAGGTGAGGGTAGGAACGTAGATCGACCGGTAAATCCAGAGCTTTGCCTTTTGGCTCAACTCCTTCTTCACCATGACAGACCGATGCAGAGTCTGCATCACTGCAGACGCCGCACCGATCCGCCTGTCGATCTCCTGCTACATCTTTCCCTCACTCGTTGTGTGAACTCCTCCACTTGGGGCAGGACCTCATTGTAGACCCGGAGAGAGCACTCCACCCTTTTCCGGCTGAGGACCGTGGTCTCGGACTCGGAGGTGCTGATTCTCATCCCAGCTGCTTCACACTCGGCTGCGAATCACTCCAGTCTAAAAACATTCCTTTTAATTTAGTAATTATTGATGAAAATAACCAAACACAATGTGTTGCTCTATGTTGAACTTATAGATCTGATGTTTTCTTGTGTGACATGTTTGTATGATGAAGTCGGGCATCAGTTCATGAAAAAGGTGAAATATAGAAATAAAAGTTTCTGTCCAGCAGCAGGTAAGTAACACGGCAGCATTTCATCCCTGTTGATGGGAAAGTCTCGGCTAAAGCTTTCAGTCTGGTAAAGGATCTGGTTATTATGTAAAAGCATTAAGGTTAACTTGTTTTATTAATCACTTGTTATAACCTGTCAACCTTGGTTCCACTTTTTAATACGTATTATTGACCTAAATTAATTTCTTAAAAAACAAATACTTTTTTTATTTGACTAAAACTAGACTAAAACCTTTCTGAGTTTATGTCGACTAAAACTATCAAACTTAGATATGACTAAAATATGACTAAAACTAATAAACATTTTCGTCCTGACAACTAAAACTAAGATGCTGCCAAAAACAACACTGGTCTGAGCAGCGTTGTCGGTCAAATCTAAGTTTAAGACAAAATTAAAGAGAAGCGAGGTTCAGCTCATTACTGGTCTTTATAACAAGTAACTGGTATTCAGAGGTTAACTCGTTTTGACAGACATACAGAATGCCTTCACAACAAATATTACGCACTGCTGACATTAAAATCCAGGGAGGTTCAGAGTTAGCATCAAGCTAGCGGTCCCGACGCTACTCGTTCAGTTTGTTTTAAATTGTTATTTTGTGATAAAGCAGTGCTGTATGGTGTAATATCAGTGTTATATATTTAAACGTATATGTATGTTTTATCAGTTTCTGTTTTACAGTGGCTTCAAGAGAAGATTAATAAATCAATGTTTCACACCTTCCTTCTGAGGAACCGTTAACTGCAGGCCAGACTGAATTTAACGTTCAGAGGGCTGAATATGAAGTAACTTTTGGAAGTTTTCTGAGCGGCCACCATTTTGTGCGGCAAGTAGCAGGAGAGGGACGGGGGTTCGGGGTATGTGAAGACTCCTGCATGTTTCTAACAGCCAGAGTTTACATGCACTTATAATAAGCACCTTGTTTGTATTTTGTGTTGAAGTGACCAAGAAGACTGTGTTTCATGAATTAGTAAAGGCTGTCAAACTGATTAGGGAGCTTAGTTTAAACAAACAGGAATGAAGAAAGCAGACACGTTTTGTGAAATGTTAGAATCAATCTGGGAGAGAGAACAAGATGCAACGTGTCCTCCCTTCTCGTTCACCTGCTTAAAACAGGTCTTTGTTACGACGGTCATCATCCCTGAGACCTGTAACACATCTGCACCAGCACATGCCTCACCCTTACAGGATTAATGGAATACTTCTCAGTGGGCTCAGAATGAAGGTCGGGGCTGAGGGTCAGTGAGCAGAGTGAACTCGGGACCATAGAGGTTTTGATTGTATTGTCCAGCCTCCCTTTCAGTTTGTGTGTAGTTTTGCTCTGCGTTGCTTAGTGTTGTAGAAGTATGGCCGTGGCCCAGTTACTGTGGTCCACTGGTGAGATGACACCCAGTTTGGTGAGGTGTCAGTTCAGCCTCCTCTCTTGGTTGAAGGGCATGAGGAACATTATGTGGGGGGGCAGAATCTAGACCCACAGTCAGGATTTGTCATGATCTTTTAGGTTTCTGTCATGTTTGGGTCCTTGCCAGTAATCTTCATGTCATGTTTGTTTTGTTTCCGCCATGTAAGTTCTCCAGTTCTGATTTAATGAGCGTTGGTTTTCCTGCCTCCTCCTGCTTCATCAGCCTTCAACTGGGTCTTCACAACCATGTCCCAACCTTGGCAGGCTTGAGAGTTGCTCAAGCTTTAACTTTAGCTTTAAGAGAAAATGATAACAACACCACCAAGAAGCTGCTATTGTTGTCGTCCGTAATTGCAACAGTGGTTTTTAAAAATGGCGGGGCCACAAGAAGTAGAAGTGAATAAGCGTAAATCCGGCAAGGGGCACAGCTACCAATTACCAAACACCTACGTCATGTGGTTCCTATGGAACCACAAAGAGACCCTGCCTCAGAGTAGGAGCTAAAAAAGTTACGGGAACTTCAAAAAGTTCCTACAGTGGGAACGCAGCTTATGTTTGTTGTCATCAATATCATCATATTCTTCATATCCCACCATCACCATGTAAATATGTATATAGCCTGTGAGGTTGTTTTTCTTGCACTGTCAATTATATATATATATGTATATATTTTATATACATATATATATGTATATTATAAATACATATATATATATATTTATATATTATATTTATAATGCTACATGTTTTTTGTTTTTCTTAGACTTCTTTTCTTGTAAATAATTTATATTGCGCCGTCTTGTTGTGAGGCATGTTCACCTTATTCTGTCTGCTTTCTGCACTTTATTCTGTAATAAGAGCTGCTGTAACAAGTGAATTTCTCCACTGTGAGATTAATAAAGTCCAATCAATCAATCGATCGATCAATCAATCAATCAATCAATCAATCAATCAATCAATCAATCAATTCCATTCAGGGCTTGAATTACACCAGGGGAGCCTAATTTTCAGGCATGCACCATGACCTGCACACACATACATAAAAGTGCATGTAGTGCAGTCAAAAATATGATTATTGCTAAAAACCTTCTGCTAACTTCTGCATACAGGTTGTTTGGACAGAACAAGGGGCAGAACGTTCTTTTAATAACCACAAAAAGAAACTGTTCCATTAGGTGGCTGTTGTATGGACGCTCAGAACAAACAGTGCTGCTGTCCAAGTCGAAGGACCAGAACAAATCACCTGCATCATTTGCAAGATTTCATTCATTAAATAAATAAATAAACAAATAAACACACAACACTGACAAATTATTGCTATTCATTTTAAAAAACATCAGGACACCTTGGGAAAAATTAAATGTAAGCTGAAGGTGGACTAATTTTAGGTCTCCCCCATATAGTGTCAGCTGAGAGTCTTTAGGGGAGCTCCTCTGCCTTTAAGGGGAGCCGAGCCCCCTTTAGCTCCTCCATAATTCAAACCCTGATTTCAGCCATGATGTGTTCGTCTTCACAAGCAATCTCATATGCGTCAGCCTTCCCACAGCTAGCTTGTTAGCCAGTTCATCTGCAGCATGGATGTCCATGATTCACCAACATTTGCTGTATCTCTGACACCAGCGGCAAGACAAAGAGTCACACCTCGTTGCTAAGTTATATTGTGTTCTTGCTCTTTTGATATACATGTACACACATTTCACACACATTTCATACACCAGGCTGACGCAGTGCTCGGTACTTTTTAAAGAGCAACTTAAAGAGCATCTTTCAGGTTGAATTTTCCACAATATGACGTTTTGAAAAAGTCCGAGAGACACTGTGGCATAAATAAAAGCTTCTTAAAATTTCATTTTTTGTAATTGCACTTAATTCAGCTCGTCTGCGATCCAGTGCTTTAAAAAACATAACTTTTCCTGTCACGTGATACGTGACGTCATGTAAGGTAAACGAGCCCATACGCTCAGTTTATCGTAGGCATCGGCTGTGTTTTTTACTCCAGACTTCTAATAGTAAAACTAAAGATTTCTGGAACATCACCATGGTGAATACTTGTGTTTGTGCATCCTGCACAAATTCAAGTCTCTCTGGACATCGTGTCCACAGTTTCCCTAACAAGAAGAGCCCCACCTTTCGCTCCTGGGTCAGGTTTGTCCAGGCTAGGCGCCAAGACTTCACTTTCAAGTCCGTTCATCCCAAAAACTCCGTCATTTGCAGCGCACACTTTGTGGAAACGGACTATATGCCTAGTGACCTAACTGCGTTTAAGATGGGGTACAAGACCATGAGGTCAGTGCGTTTAAGGTCTGATGCAGTTCCCACTGTTCATGCTACGGCTAGCATGCTAGCCGTAGCAGGTGCCCCATCACGTCTGCCTTCACCGGGGAAGCCGCGGGCCGCCCATCGGAAACGGGAGACGAGCAGAGTAAGTTTTTCTCTCTGTTTTTTAACCTGTTTATAACCTTTTCTTATAAAACGGAATTGTCCCCTTTTTACTACTTATTATTGAGGACAGTTTCAACATATTTAATCCCGTTTGCAAAGGTGGATTCACTGTGCGTCCAGTAAAGAAGGAGCCATCATATGGTAAATAATTGAAGGCATCGCGCACATTTTCTTCAAATAATGGCCATCTATTTTCCCGCAGAATTATATAATCCATAAGATTCTGGACCATCTAATATGTGCCTGTGTATTTCAGAGTGTATTTTCTATCTCTATTCTCTCTTTGTAATTCCTGTATGACTGTGTAAATTAATTGAGCTTTATTTACTTCTAGCAACAAGTTTAAATAAGATGTTTTGCTTCTAATAATTAGAACTTATTAAATAAATCCAGGAAGATGATCATAACAGAAAGATGACATTGAAATGGAAGCAAAATATTTTATTTATTATTACAATTTACAGAATAGGAAGACATGTCTTGTATGTGTTACAGGTCAGGCCATCTGAAACCTTGGTAGACACCATGTTCATCAGGGAAAGCTAACCGGATTGCTGAGACAACACATGCTGGAAGAGGTTTCCTCACATGTCGTCCAAGCACTCCATGTGCCCAGCGTACCATCTGCCTGTAGGCAGTATACCTGAACTGTTCATTTTGGGTCAGATCAAGTGGACCATGTTCCTGCTTGAAAGCGCTGTAGGCCACCTGAAGCACCCAGGGGTTCAAACAGCATGCAGAGAACCCAGGATGCTGTCCCACACAAGTAATGCCTTCGGGTTGTGGATGGAGGTCTTCGACGAGGCTCCAAATTGCAGGAATCTCCCTGCAGCATATGCTCTCCTCCGCACTGCTCATGGGCTGACAGTGTCCACATAAACACCTGTAATTAGATAACATGCTGTTAAAGAATTTCTGTTGTTAAATGTAGATACAGTGTTGTAAATATATGTTCAACCATGTAAAGATTTTTATTTTTTTTACTTTTACATACAGGCTTTAAAAATTAAATGTTTATATTTCATCCGTAGTCATAGCTGCTTATAACATGCTGAAACATTTCATGTAATACATAAAGCTGAGATCCCCTTTTTTCTGTTGTCACTGGCCTTGCTGAATATAGGGGGAAGAGGGATTACCAATTGTGGGTGAGAGTTGTGGGCTCTGTTGTTTGGGGGATAAAGTGTTAAGACTGCAGTGCACATGGCATCATATGTGGAATGACCATTATTCAGAAGGGTTTACAATCCAGTTTTAAAAATAGTTTTTCTGTTTTAACAATATCTTTAAACCTCAGAATCAGGCTTTATTTATCATTGGGAAAAAAGTGCAAAATTATACACATCCTGAAAAAGCTGAGACCAAGTGTTGGATTAGAAAAAAAGGTAAGTTTAGCGAAAAAACAAAACAAAAAAAAAACAAGCGATGGATCTGCTCAGCCAGTGCGCAGATCCATCCTTCGTCATGGAACCAGCATCCTGGCGCAACAAATTTTCTTCCAGTTTTTTTTTTTTTTTTTTTTAAGCGTATTTAAATACCGCATTGAAATAGTCTGCTTCTAAGTTTAGAGAGTGCTGGTAAAACTAAGACATTACAGCACGTACATTCTATGAGGTATTTATGAGTTTAGAACAGTGTGGGCTTTTTTTGCGCACTACACGCACATCCAGTCTGACCAACTTCAGAAAAAAGATTATAACTCTGGTATTCCTTGATCAATCAACACAATTCAGAAAGTTGTTTATAGTCTAAAATGACTGTTTTGCGCTGTCAATTAGGCTACCCGACGTGGATTAGATGATGGAGCCTTAGCGAGGCTACTTTGGGCACTAGCCTACGTATCATCAGATGATTTGATTAGAACAGCGCTTTTCTGTCTACAACTGTGTGAACGGGGTAGCCGCATTATCTGCCACAGAACTATTTTATTTAACCAATGTTTTGTCACGAATCGCTAGTGACATAGTAGCAGCTTGAAGTTGTTTTTTTTGTGGCGAAACGTGATTTTTAAAACAAACTTGTCAGGGCGGGGCAGGACAGGGATGTCTTCCTATCGGCTGCAGTAAGTAAAAGGCTTTAAAATCTATTTGCTATTGCAAACACTGTATTTTTTCACTGGTCTGCAGCATAACCAGGTATTACTTGCCCAATTCAGAAGGCTAATGTGGAAGAAAATTTACGAAACATTTGTATCACTTACCATGCTGTTTGATTAATCCTCCAGATGTTTTCAGCTGCCCATGACTGAATCTGCTGCCTGTTTCCCGTCAACGATCTCCTTTGCTGGTTGTCAGTGACTCTGTTTGTAGCTTCAGGTTCAAAACTGTATGGATCCGGTCCTTCACTTCTAAAAATAAAATTATCTTCTTCTTCCTCCATAATCTCACGCCCATTCCGTTCCGTTGTGTTAGCCATAACTGTTGTGTTAGCAATAACGTACATAACAGAGTCCCTTACGTGACGTCACTTCCGGCAAAACAGATTTTTACAGTCATTTGAGCAGTTTTTAATAGTCCATAACCGATTTCTTTATTTTCTTATTCACGGACTTCAACAAAAACTAAATAGATATTAACTATAAAATATGCATAATCCAAACCATTAATCATGCTCTTAACCTGCCAGTTGCTCTTTAACTTTATTCACACTCTTTTGCTCTAACAACAGAAGATGTTTACTTGAAAACTGACTTCCTGCTTTTGTCCCCTGCGAACACTTTGCTACTTCTAAGACTCTTACAATCTCGTCAGTGTCATGTCAGCGTGGTCTACAAATAGCAGAAGCCTTATCTACAGTTACTCAGGTGCTAAAGCTAACTAGCTGCTAGATGCCTCGCTTTTCTACAGATAATAATCACAAACTTCTACAGAGGATCAACATGCTGGAAACAAAGATTCAATGGCTCGAGGTGAATGTGGAAGTAAATGGATTGTGTGGAAACTATACAACTTTACCTTTAATAAAAAACAGTGGACCTTGCTAACACACAGCTAATTAGCACAAACATGGCTGGAAAGAAACAAGAGGAGGTGTAGAAGGTTATAACTCTTTCACTGATAGTCCTCCCTGGAAGGCTCTTGGTGCAAAGCTGAAGAGTAAATCATCTCACAGGGAAATGGGAGGATGAGTAACAGGCAGAGGCCAGTTTGCTGAGATTAGCGACATGACCGGCTGGCCTGCTCTGCTATCCAGAACAAGCACCTCCTCAGCCTCTCTCTCTAGCAAGACACAGTCATGGCCAGTTGTCAGAAGGAAAACTAACAACAAATCTCCTCCTCAACAAGCAGACATGCAAGTACAGAACAGGTTTGTTCCAATGCTGCAGGATTCTGGATCTACATCTGACGACAGGGATGAAATCTACCTACACACCAAGGTCAGACCAAAGAACAACTCAGAAATTGAAAGCAGACGGCTTTCACAGCCACAGACGGCCACAGACTCTGGTTGTTGGTGACTTTGGTGTGAAAGATGTGAGAAACGTGTGGAAAACATACAGAGCTTTACCAAGGAGATGGTCCTCACTAAGACCAGGAAAGTAGATCATAGAACTCCAGTCCTCACTAAGACCAGGAAAACAGATCCTATAACTCCAGTTCTCACTGAGACCAGGAAAGTAGATTCTAGAACTCCAATCCTCACTAAAACCAGGAAAGTAGATCCTAGAACTCCAGTCCTCACTAAGACCAGGAAAACAGATCCTAGAACTCCAGTCCTCACTAAGACCAGGAAAGTAGATCCTAGAACTCCAGTTCTCACTGAGACCAGGAAAGTAGATTCTAGAACTCCAATCCTCACTAAAACCAGGAAAACAGATCCTAGAACTCCAGTTCTCACTGAGACCAGGAAAGTAGATTCTAGAACTCCAATCCTCACTAAGACCAGGAAAGCAGATTCTAGAACTCCAATCCTCACGAAAACCAGGAAAGTAGATCCTAGAACTCCAGTCCTCACTAAGACCAGGAAAATAGATCCTAGAACTCCAGTCCTCACTAAGACCAGGAAAGTAGATCCTAGAACTCCAATCCTCACTAAAACCAGGAAAGTAGATCCTAGAACTCCAGTCCTCACTAAGACCAGGAAAACAAATCCTAGAACTCCAGTTCTCACTGAGACCAGGAAAGTAGATTCTAGAACTCCAATCCTCACTAAAACCAGGAAAGTAGATCCTAGAACTCCAGTCCTCACTAAGACCAGGAAAACAGATCCTAGAACTCCAGTCCTCACTGAGACCAGTAAAGTAGATTCTAGAACTCCAATCCTCACTAAAACCAGGAAAGTAGATCCTAGAACTCCAGTCCTCACTAAGACCAGGAAAGCAGATTCTAGAACTCCAATCCTCACTAAAACCAGGAAAGTAGATCCTAGAACTCCAGTCCTCACTAAGACCAGGAAAGTAGATCCTAGAACTCCAGTCCTCACTAAGACCAGGAAAGTAGATCCTAGAACTCCAATCCTCACTAAAACCAGGAAAGTAGATCCTAGAACTCCAGTCCTCACTAAGCCCAGCAAAGTAGATCCTAGAACTCCAGTCCTCACTAAGACCAGGAAAGTAGATCCTAGAACTCCAATCCTCACTAAAACCAGGAAAGTAGATCCTAGAACTCCAGTCCTCACTAAGACCAGGAAAGTAGATCCTAGAACTCCAGTCCTCACTAAGACCAGCAAAGTAGATCTTAGAACTCCAGTCCTCACTAAAACCAGGAAAGTAGATCCTAGACCTCCAGTCCTCACTAAGACCAGGAAAGTAGATCATAGAACTCCAGTGCTCACTAAAACCAGGAAAGTAGATCCTAGACCTCCAGTCCTTACTAAGACCAGGAAAGCAGATTCTAGAACTCCAGTCCTCACTAAGACCAGTAAAGTAGATTCTAGAACTCCAGTCCTCACTAAAACCAGGAAAGTAGATCCTAGAACTCCAATCCTCACTAAAACCAGGAAAGTAGATCCTAGAACTCCAGTCCTCACTAAGACCAGGAAAGTAGATCCTAGAACTCCAGTCCTCACTAAGACCAGGAAAGTGGATCCTAGAACTCAAATCCTCACTAAGACCAGGAAAGTAGATTCTAGAACTGCAATCCTCACTAAAACCAGGAAAGTAGATCCTAGAACTCCAGTCCTCACTAAGACCAGGAAAGTAGATCCTAGAACTCCAATCCTCACTAAGACCAGGAAAGTAGATTCTAGAACTCCAATCCTCACTAAGACCAGGAAAGCAGATTCTAGAACTCCAGTCCTCACTAAGACCAGGAAAGTAGATTCTAGAACTCCAATCCTCACTAAAACCAGGAAAGTAGATCCTAGAACTCCAGTCCTCACTAAGACCAGGAAAGTAGATCCTAGAACGCCAGTCCTCACTAAGACCAGCAAAGTAGATCCTAGAACTCCAGTCCTCACTAAGACCAGGAATGTAGATCCTAGAACTCCAGTCCTCACTAAGACCAGGAAAACAGATCCTAGAACTCCAGTCCTCACTAAGACCAGGAAAGTAGATCCTAGAACTCCAGTCCTCACTAAGACCAGGAAAGTAGATCCTAGAACTCCAATCCTCACTAAAACCAGGAAAGTAGATCCTAGAACTCCAGTCCTCACTAAGCCCAGCAAAGTAGATCCTAGAACTCCAGTCCTCACTAAGACCAGGAAAGTAGATCCTAGAACTCCAATCCTCACTAAAACCAGGAAAGTAGATCCTAGAACTCCAGTCCTCACTAAGACCAGGAAAGTAGATCCTAGAACTCCAGTCCTCACTAAGACCAGCAAAGTAGATCTTAGAACTCCAGTCCTCACTAAAACCAGGAAAGTAGATCCTAGACCTCCAGTCCTCACTAAGACCAGGAAAGTAGATCATAGAACTCCAGTGCTCACTAAAACCAGGAAAGTAGATCCTAGACCTCCAGTCCTTACTAAGACCAGGAAAGCAGATTCTAGAACTCCAGTCCTCACTAAGACCAGTAAAGTAGATTCTAGAACTCCAGTCCTCACTAAAACCAGGAAAGTAGATCCTAGAACTCCAATCCTCACTAAAACCAGGAAAGTAGATCCTAGAACTCCAGTCCTCACTAAGACCAGGAAAGTAGATCCTAGAACTCCAGTCCTCACTAAGACCAGGAAAGTGGATCCTAGAACTCAAATCCTCACTAAGACCAGGAAAGTAGATTCTAGAACTGCAATCCTCACTAAAACCAGGAAAGTAGATCCTAGAACTCCAGTCCTCACTAAGACCAGGAAAGTAGATCCTAGAACTCCAATCCTCACTAAGACCAGGAAAGTAGATTCTAGAACTCCAATCCTCACTAAGACCAGGAAAGCAGATTCTAGAACTCCAGTCCTCACTAAGACCAGGAAAGTAGATTCTAGAACTCCAATCCTCACTAAAACCAGGAAAGTAGATCCTAGAACTCCAGTCCTCACTAAGACCAGGAAAGTAGATCCTAGAACGCCAGTCCTCACTAAGACCAGCAAAGTAGATCCTAGAACTCCAGTCCTCACTAAGACCAGGAATGTAGATCCTAGAACTCCAGTCCTTACTAAGACCAGGAATGTAGATCCTAGAACTCCAGTCCTTACTAAGACCAGGAAAGTAGTGAGGTATCCAAGCATAGCATTTGTATGGTACACACTCAAGTTTTTACCATATAAGGTTCTCTGTCCTACAGACTGGATTGACACATGAACATGTATTCAATGCAAATGAGCATCCTATAGGCAAACTCTATGATTGGAGGACACAGGACTGAGGAATTTTCTTTGTTTAAACCCTATATAAGACAAAACGACACATCAGGTCTTTAGGTCTTCGTTCTGGTTTTGGGACCTCCAGATTTTGCTGCAGAAATCTTTTTTGATGTCTGAACTTTTGTAATAAACTTCTTTTTATTATTCAAGTCATCGTCCAGAGACGTTTTTGCCTGAAAGCCAATTTTTCCACATCTCCTGATCAAGATACATCAGTAGATCCTAGAACTCCTGTCCTCACTAAGACCAGCAAAGTAGATCCTAGAACTCCAGTCCTCACTAAGACCAGCAAAGTAGATCCTAGAACTCCAGTCCTCACTAAGACCAGCAAAGTAGATCCTAGAACTCCAGTCCTCACTAAGACCAGCAAAGTAGATCCTAGAACTCCAGTCCTCAGATCAGATCCTGAATCCATTCAGGATCTTCTGGTTGGTAATGGACCAGCCAGATCCCTCAGGTCATCAGGGTCAGGTCTACTTTCTGTTCCCAGAGTCAGAACAAAACATGTGGAACAAAATCCCAGAAACCTGCAGGTCTGCTGACTCAGCAGTTTTATTTCAGAGTTAAAACTTTTCTATTTGCTGCCTTTTATCAGAACTGCTGTTAATTCCTCACACTGGAACTTTATTTCTTGCTTTTTATCTATTTTTTTTTTCTTTCTGTTTTTATTTAATTTCTTTAATTTCCTTTAAAGTCTGTTTTAGTGCTCTTGTTATTGCTTCCTGCAGCTTTTAATGTGTTATGTGAAGCACTTTGAATTGTCTTCTACATGAAATGTCACATACAAATAAATTTGCCTTGCCTTACTTTGCCTTACTTGATAACTGTGCACCACATAGTGGTTGTCAATTCACCACATAAATATATAATAGTAACACACAAGGAATGAGAAAAACTTACTAGAACCACTCTTATAGAAATATTTCTAATACAACATGACTCGTTTAATATAATGAAGCATGTGGCCCTCCTGCCTAAATGTCATGTACACCCCATGTGTGCTCTACACGTACACATCATATGTCGTCTCCTAAAGATGTCACACAGACATCTGATCAGATTTTGGGTTGGACAACACTACGTCTTTGTCTTATCAACAGGTGTCAGGATGTACAGTGCATCCGGAAAGTATTCACAGCGCTTCACTTTTTCCACATGTTACAGCCTTATTCTAAAATGGAATAAATTCATTTTTGTCCTCAGAATTCTATACACAATACCCCATAATGTAGCTGTAGAAGTAGATGTTTAGCATGGATATTTACACCTTCAAACTGGCTCTTGTGTTTTTTTTTTCCTATTATCTTGTTTTTATAATGCTTTGATATAAACAGTATAAAATCTATGCAGTTGTACATGAAGCAAGAGTAACTGTACAGAAATGTGCTTCCTGTACTGTTTGGGTTCGAAATGGGCCCTTCGATGGGCTGGTGACCTGTCCAGGTGACCCATAATGGACTAAGCGGTACAGATAATAGATGGATGGATGGATGGATGGATGGATGGACGGACGGACGGATGGGCGGGCTGGCGGGTGGATGGACAGATGGATGGACGGATGAATGAATGGATGGACGGATAGATGGACGGACAGACGGCTGGGTTCAAAATGTGATAAAAATGAAGAAAAAGGCAGCATGCAGCTGTATGCCTCTGCTCAGTCTGAACTTATTGATGAGGTTGGATCTTTGGGTCTCCTTCACCAGCTGAAGGCTGACCTGCTGGCTCCCTCTCTGTCTTTCATCAGTCCACCTCTCTGTTTTCAAAAAGTCCCCTGCAACACTCCAGCTCCCACTGGATTAGGTGACCATGGCGACCAAATGGATGAGAGGATGGAGTTGTGTGTGGGTGCCAAGCAGTTGCCATAGCTACCAGGTATCCAGGCAGTTAGATGTGAAGTGGTTGTGTTTCTGACATTTAGAGTGAGTAGAATCTGCTGAAAACCTTTTCTTTAAATCATTCAGATGGATCTCTGAGATATTTAAAATTGTGAGGAAGAAATTAAAAATTATATGTAGTGACTTTTGTCTAGACGTCGGCCTTCATTTCACCATGTGATGGAAAATATGAGCTGATAATGAATCTGATGCATCAACACATCTGGAAAAGTAGTTCCAGGGTGATGTTCAGCATGATGTAGCATCCCCTCTTCTTCTAACAACTGTCTGGAAACATCTGGGAAAACCTAGGTCCAGGACTGTAGAGCAGGTAGAATCCTGCATCAGACATGAATGGGACAACATTCCTCTCCTAAAACTCCTGCAACTGGTCTCCTCACTTCCCAGACATTTCCAGACATGTTAGAAGAAGAAAAGATGCTACACCATGCTGAACACCACCCTGGAACTACTTTTTACACCATGCTGAACATCACCCTGGAACTACTTTTTACACCGTGCTGAACATCACCCTGGAACTACTTTTTACACCGTGTCAAACATCACCCTGGAACTACTTTTTACACCATGCTGAACACCACCCTGGAACTACTTTTTACACCGTGCTGAACATCACCCTGGAACTACTTTTTACACCATGCTGAACATCACCCTGGAACTACTTTTTACACCGTGCTGAACATCACATAACTCTGGAACTACTTTTTACACCGTGCTGAACATCACCCTGGAACAACTTTTTATACCGTGCTGAACATCACCCTGGAACTACTTTTTACACCGTGCCGAATCCTGCATCAGACATGAATGGGACAACATTCCTCTCCTAAAACTCCTGCAACTGGTCTCCTCACTTCCCAGACATTTCCAGACATGTTAGAAGAAGAAAAGATGCTACACCATGCTGAACACCACCCTGGAACTACTTTTTACACCATGCTGAACATCACCATGGAACTACTTTTTACACCGTGCCGAACATCACCCTGGAACTACTTTTTATACCGTGCCGAACATCACCCTGGAACTACTTTTTACACCGTGCTGAACATCACCCTGGAACTACTTTTTACACCGTGCTGAACATCACCCTGGAACTACTTTTTACACCGTGCTGAACATCACATAACTCTGGAACTACTTTTTACACCGTGCTGAACATCACCCTGGAACAACTTTTTATACCGTGCTGAACATCACCCTGGAACTACTTTTTACACCGTGCCGAACATCACCATGGAACTACTTTTTACACCGTGCCGAACATCACCCTGGAACTACTTTTTATACCGTGCTGAACATCACCCTGGAACTACTTTTTACACCGTGCTGAACATCACCCTGGAACTACTTTTTACACCGTGCTGAACATCACCCTGGAACTACTTTTTACACCGTGCTGAACATCACCCTGGAACTACTTTTTACACCGTGCCGAACATCACCCTGGAACAACTTTTTATACCGTGCTGAACATCACCCTGGAACTACTTTTTACACCGTGCCGAACATCACCATGGAACTACTTTTTACACCGTGCCGAACATCACCCTGGAACTACTTTTTACACCATGCCGAACATCACCCTGGAACTACTTTTTACACCGTGCCGAACATCACCCTGGAACTACTTTTTACAACATGCTGAACATCACCCTGGAACTACTTTTTACACCTTGCCGAACATCACCCTGGAACTACTTTTTACACCATGCTGAACATCACCCTGGAACTACTTTTTACACCATGCTGACCATCACCCTGGAACCACTTTTTACACCGTGCTGACTTTCCCTGAACTTTGAAGTAAGAATAGCTGCTTCCAATGTTTAACAAACTAAATGGCCTCTGCAGAAGTTAGAGAACCTGTGCAGCACTTTTCTAGTTATTAAGTCATAAACTCCAGCAGGAAAAGTTTAGGCAAGATGAGCTGCAGGCGTGCATATAGCGTCACGCTACTGAACATGAATCTGTTTCTTCTACTGCACAGCTTTTACTTACTGGCTTTTTCTGCTTGACCTCAGTAGGCCATGATCTTTTAGTTCCTCTAGATCAATTTGCTTTAAGATCTACTGTCAGAAACTTCGGAGAGGTTTCTAAACAGGACAGTTTTATTGATCCCAGACCATTACCTTGCGCATGTAACATGGGTCTGACCTGATCCTAATTCTGGGGTAATCCCCAGGAATCATCAAACAAAAAACTGAGATCCCAGCACCAGTTTTACCAGTTTCTATGATGTCTGTCAGCTTTATAAACAACATGTAGGAAGCAGCAGTTCACACACAAGACGCAAAAGAAAGAAGAAAAACAAACACAGCATCCTGCTTTCTGTGAAGAATCCACATCAACTTGAGAAAAGCTTGCTGATGTGGCTCAGACCTCATCACCACAACAGACTGGTGCAGGGCCGTTTGCAGGGTTTGCCAGAACTTCCTTAAGGTCAATCAAAAGTCCTGCTTCATGGCCTCGTTGATTTCTCCCCATGACTAAGTTTTAGCTGCTGCAACCACTAATGTTACAACCTTTCTGCCTTTCAGTACTTCTCAGCTGCTTGAAATGGCCCCTGGGACAGCCAAGTCAGTAAGGTTGGCGGCTCCACCAGCCGGTCTACTGGGACTGACGACTAACTGGCCCTAAACATGGCTCAATCAGACTCCAGAACATGTGGAAAACTCCTGGTGGTGTGTTGCAGACTTCATGGTTCTCCGCCAGATGTTCCACATGCTTTGTTTTACCAGGTCCTTTCCCTCCATCTGCTCTGTAGGCCTACAATGGCCTAGTAACAAGAACGTTAATGAACCACTTAATACTCAAACATGGTGTTTGTTGGAGACAATCCATGACGAGGACAGAAGTTCAACAACAGAACCCTTTGATCCAGATTCAGGGGTCCAGTCCTTCCAATCACCTTCCTCCAGGTTTGTCCATCATCATCCACATGAGTATTGAAGCTCAGCAGAAGAACAATGGAATCCCTAGGTACCACCCCGGAACTCCAAGAAGGGTAGATACTCTGAGCTGCAGTATGGTGCATAAGCAGTCAGAGGGAGGCACTCAGCCAGAGGGTTGGTGGTGCATCCACTTGGAAGTGCCAAGGCTCGACCACCAGGCACGCCCCTCCCAGGCCTGGCTCCAGGAAGGTGCCTCAGTTTTCCTTTTCTGAGCAAAGTATCTAAACAGGCCCTAAAGAATCCTGGTGATCCATCAAGGTCAATGAAAAAGCCCCACTATGTAAAGGAAAATTCGTGTTACAGTTGTTGGTTGTGACTGGACCTGACTGGACCAGCTAAGCTGTGGAAGAGGGGTTTGGCTCCGAACCAGCCTTGAAGATCCTCTGGTCTTTAAAATGGAGAAAATTCATTGTTTTGCTTTCACATGTGGAGTGCCGTGACAAGTGTTTTTTTTTCTTTTTTTGTAGAAAATTGGTGTATAAATAAAGTTTAATTGAAATTATGACTGTGATGATGATGATGATGAAGAAGAAAACAGTGTTTTTAAAGCAAACGTGTCTCACAGAGGTTACCAAGTGATTGTTGAGGTGTGTAGACACTTACGCTCCACTCTCTTCTCTAACATGGCGAGCCGGTTGGTGACGTCGGCCTTCATCTCGTTGATCCTAAACACTCTGAAAAGGTCAAACAGCCAGAAAGAATCTGATTATATTATCTTTACACATCGTTACTTCCTGCAATTACAGCTGTTGCTGTTTCACTGACCAGAGATCATCTTTAAACTCTGAAAACTCCACAACACAATTAATTCTATTTTTTATATATATATATTTTTAACAATATAACCCAGTTTGAAAAAGCTGAAGCTTTTAATCCCTGTCAGCATGCAGACATGACGTTTCAGCCCGAAGGAGGGACCAGACCCGAACGCATCTCCAGCTATTCAGCTTGATTGCTGATGCGCTCCAGCTGGACTGCGCCCTTTATATACTGGTCTGTGACAATCCTTCAGTGCCAGATCGTCTCGGTTTATCCCTGCACGTATCCAGCCTTCGTTTGCTGCCTGTTTTCCCTGTTTACCCGTCTGTCTGCTTGCCTGTTTTCCTGCACCTGGACTTTCGCCTCCACCCGCTCCCTGCTGGTAACTCTGCCTTGTTTTGTTCTTGGATTCCCTGGAAAACTGACCTCTGGATTGCTTTCAGGATTTTGCCTCTAGATCACGGACTTGGCTTTATTGCTCTGACGGAGAAACGCGGAAGCACCTGCTGCTGCCTTCCGCCACTCGGACTCTCTGATCTCCGTCAGTTACCTGAGTTCACTTTGCATTCTTCTGTTCTGTTCAATAAAACTCCATCACCTATCCCTGGGTTTCTGATATTTTATGAGTCCATGCTCCTGGTACGTGACACACCGGTACAGGGTATAATACACAAAACTAAACTTACAAAAACTTACTATTAGGCAAGACTGTGGGACAAAACTTGGCTTGAAACACTAACATCTAACAGTAAACAACAAAGAGAAGCAACAATAGACTGGCCAGGAGGAACTGAAACCAATGGCTTAAATACACTGAAGGACCAACAAGGCACAGGTGAGGTGAAGGAACAATCAACCCAGGTGAAACAGAAAGCAACACAGGACTAAACATGACCATAAATACAAGAAACCAATGACGTTACCATCAATCTAAGCTCTCTGATTGGTGGAAAGTCTGACAGGAAGTGGCTTCATCATCATGTCCAGGTCTAAATAGAGGTCTCTTAGCAACATAGTAGTGATGGTGATGTTTTTATGATGAAATGTGATAAATAATGCTGTTATCATGGATCATTGTGGATTTACCAGATAGAGTCTCTGAATAAAACTACATTTAGTGGCTGGATTGTAAACCTCCTGGACGGGATAGAAATGCTGGAAAACTTCCGTAGATCAGCTAAAGGGTAAAATATCCATCACATTTACCCCACAGAGCGAAACACTACCGCTGCTGGAGGTGGTGGAGGTAGACCTTTGGGGGGAACTGATGGAGGTTTAAATCTCGATTTTATAAATTCCACATCTGTGTGATTTAAAGAGAAACGTCATTTAAGCTCTTTCACCACAGATTCTCTGATTTTTATAATAAAAATCCTTTTCTTCTCAATATTTTATCAGTTCTTTCTTCTGCAATGTTACAGCTCAGTGATCTGTGGTGTCAACCCATCTCACAGTAGCTCAGGTAATTATAGTTCATAGTAAAAATCTGTTAGCTTCTTACCTTGAAATCTGCTCGGCTACCTGTGTCAGAACATTCTGAAAGAGTTCCTCTTTACCTGCAGAGAGACGGACATGCAGCTGTACTATATGTCCATGAACACACCCACCTGCACATTAGGTGGAACATTTCAGCAATGTTCAGTATGCTGCACTAAAACACACCGTCTCATAAACACACAGCTACAGAATGAGTTAGCCAATCACAGCACAGCAGATTCCAAGCAGGTGAGGAAAGCTCAATAAAAGGTGTTCCTGTTCCTCTGGTTATAGCCGGTAATCAGGAACTGATCTATTAACCGGCCTGCTCTGATCCTTCTCACCGCTCAGAGAACTACAACCTCATTGAAACTGCTGTGAGCAAAGTTCATCGCCACGGCCAGGTCTGAAACACTCTTTATCTCACTGCCCTCTTCCTCAGGAGGTGCTGTAGAAACACTTCTTCAGCTGGTAGAGAATGAATCCTGCTCACCGAGCCCGTTTCTTTTTAACGGATGACATCAGCATATTTAGTTTGCGTTAATAATTCACCTGTTTGATCTCTATCGCAGATGTTTGGAGCCACTAAACCAAAAAACAAACTAAAAAACCTACTACAATATTGCATTTTTCCTTTGTAATTTATAAACTATGCTTCATTTTCATTCATTTCTTTATAATATGGCCTGCATGGTGCAGGTTAAATGTTAACATTCATGACAGTCCAGTCAGAAAAAGACTGAACCAGTATGGCTTGTTGGGGGAAAACATAGCAGCATGGCTGAGGTTGGACCGGACTGGTCCTTAAACGCCTCATAGTACAGACATTTCAAGCTAGTTATAAAGAACGGCTGAGAATTTTGGACCAAATTTACATGTGTTTAAAACTAATGTATAAGTTTTATAATAAGGTTAGGTCTCTGACTGCTTCTTGTATTGATCAGAAGTGACTCAATAGAATGATCTTTTATTATTGATCTGCTCCCCACCAACATCTTTCCTGCTTTTTCAGACAATCTTGGGAAGTAATTCTCTTGGTTTTCAGGATTTATTCGTGTTGTCAGTTCCCTGCACTGAAACGGGAAATGAGGATTTCATTTTTATGCTCTTTGGATGGAATCAGCATGAAACTTGTTTAACATTAAAGTCTCTGGTCTTCAGAGCAGTTTAATGTCATCATGAATGTGTAGAGTTTTCATGTTTTTAGCATTTTAAACTCAACATTTTCTGGCTTTTCCTGGTACTCACCAGCAAGCGGTCCTCCAGTTACAGGCACCACTCGGTATGGAGACCTGAAACACAAACCACACACACGATTACGTTTAACTGCACACTGCAGGGGAGCTGAGCTGGAATGGCTTCACGTCTACTGGATCCCACTCACTGGAAAACTGGTGGGATTGGGTGCTGTGGTGGAACCACGGATCTACACTGGTTTGAGCTTTGTGTCTATAGCTAATCACACATCTGATTAAATTAAATGACTGTGGAGTGCCTCAGAGTTTAGTTTTGGGCTTCTTTCAGTTCAACATTGACTCCGTCCCATCTGCTTGAATTATGAACTAGATCACATCAGTCCAGTTCTGAAGCCTGAGCTTCCTGGTCATCAAAAGTTTACTTTAACAAAACGCAGAGTTTTGGTAGGCTGTGAACCTTCCTGACATCTCAGGTCACCAGGAACAGCTTTATCTTCAGTCCTCAGATGTCCAATGATGCCAGGGTCTCCTTCAACTCTTACTTCTTGTATATCAAACCTTAAAGTGGACTTTGCAAGGTCCTTTCCACTCATTTCATTCTTAATCTTGGGTGTTTACTAGATTACTTTGCACCCATCCTAACTCCACATGGTTGGTAATTATTTCAGAACAAGGGACAACTTTCTTTTCTGGATGCTGTTTCCCTTAAAACAAAAGTATATTGAGGAAGTGCCTTCTGATTGGTCAACATCCTGACAGGGCTTGTGACTCATGAACACAAAATGCCAGCCTGGAAAATTACTGGAGGTTATAAACAAAAGAAATACTTTTGACAAAATAAGGTTATTTTGAATCAGGACATGTTAAATCTACAATCAGATCTAGAATCTGAAGGTGGACATCATGATGAACCACATGATCCATCCAGCCATTATCCGTACTACTTTGTCCATTAAGGGTCGCAGGGAAGCTGGAGCCTAACCCAGCATTTAACAGGTGAGAGGCAGGTACACCTGGACAGGTCACTGGTCTATCGCAGGGCCAACTACATGATTCCAGCAGGAATTCGCCTGTGATTTCACTGCAGTCCTGTTCTGCTGCCGCCATTTTTCAAGTCTTCCCTGAAACATATGACATGATGTAACCTGGTTCAAGCATGCGCAGAGACAACATCCACCACAGAAACCATCAGAACGAGGGCTGACATGCTCATTCTTTCCTGCTGATTCAATCGTGAAAATGTTCAAACCCACCTCACCTCGATCAGGCTGAACATTCCTTCCGATCTGTCGGAACAGCTGACATGTTAACGTGATGCATTTTCATGATGATTGGTCATTCATTCGGATTAGAAGTGCTCCATGTGAACGCAGCTAGTGAGATTGCAGGTGCAGCTAAAAATGAGCTTAATGTAGAAGCTGGCCCGATTCCTGACAGATCGGCTGAGAAGCTCGAGCATAGATGCTGCAAAGCTGACTGAACTTTCCAACACGGACTCAGAGGAGCAGGTAGATGATGGCGTTGTCAAATCCAGAAGAAGTCTCGGAAGACAGAGGACGTTTCAGGACATTATTTATTCCTAGAACCATGTTACTCATTCCTAGGACTAATTTACTTGTTCTTAGTACAACTTTACTCATTCCTACTTTTTTTCATTCCTAGGATTAAATTACTCATACCAAGAACTACTTTGCTCATTCCTAGTACTACTTTACTTATTCCTAAATGGTAAATAGTCTCTATTTATAAAGCGCTTTTACTGTACCTGGAATGATACCCAAAGCGCATTACATATACATTACAGTCACCCATTCTTCTTCGTTGGTGTTTGTCTCCTTTTCTCGGGTTAGTTTGAGTCGGCAAACCAGCAGCTAATTTGCTCATTACTTTGAACTACTGGGCTGAAGAGGGGAGCAGACACAATAAATTAAATTATACTATAACAAGAAAAAGACCAGCAAATGTATTGGTCACTATTTTGTGAGTAGATCAAAAATTCACTTGCACTGTCTCACATTTTAGTCTCAAAATTCGACCATTTGGCTGCAGTCTGGAGCCCTGCAACAGGAGCAATTTGGAGTTCAGTGTCTTGCTCAGGGACACCTCGACATGAGGAGGATCGAACCGGCAACCCTCAGGCTACAAGACGACCACTCTACCCACTGAGCCATGCTGCCCTAGTACTACTTTACTCATTCCTAGATTAACAGGGCTGCTATTCTCTGATTTTCACTGAGAGTAATGTGGTTTTTTTTTTAGTAGGAGAAAACCATTTACATTTTTCTACTGTGTTCCAGGTGAATTTAAATGGTAAACTGACTTTACTTCTATAGCACTTTTCTCGTCATGTGTTGACCACTCAAACGCTTTTGAACTACATGTCACATTCACCCATTCACACTCTTACAGCACTTCTGTGGTTATACACTAAATGCTTCCCCCTTTCTCACACATTCGTACCTGAATAAACACATTGGGGGGCAACATGGGCTTCAGTGTCTTGCCCAAGGACATGGGTAAGACACTTGAAAGTTGATCTATCCATCAATTTTCTGGTTGGTAGATGACTGTTTTCCTCCTGAGCTACAGCCGCCCATTTATTTTACATAGCTGCCAATTTACTCTGACAAAAAACACATATCTTGATTCTGACCCTTCTGTAATAATTTTCAGATTTCTGTAGAGACCAAGATTATACATACAGCTCTTGTAGTTGAAAAGATATACTTTATTTATTTGGTTTTGTTATTTCAGACAGGAGACAGCAAACAGGTCTCATCAAGAAGAGATTAAGAGACAACAGGGGCTCTGTTCGGCTCCCCAGTAGATTTGAACCCTGGGATGGATACCTCTCTGTGTTGTGTGGCATTGTGGGGTCGATGGACACCATGGCTCCAGATGAATCCAGCACCGACAGATCAGTATTTCTGCAGGAAAACAAAAATAAAATGTTTAAGTTTTAGTGGAAACTGTGTTTGACATTTCCTGACATGCCAAACCTGTGGGATCAAATCAGACTCATACTGAATATTTTAAACTCATAAATGAATTCTCTGATGTCATGTAACAATCTGCCCAATCAGAGAACAGCTGGTTTTGTTGCTTCGCTCTCTGCTGAGGGTCCTGAAAAGGAACCTTCGTGGCTGGATACGTGATGGACTCCTGGAGGGTGTGGAAGGTCATGTGTCTGTCGCTTCTTTCTGTTGAGGATGCAGAGGACATCTACACATTTGGATTTATGATAACTGGGTCTCTGCTGTTTGGAGCAGGCGGTTTCTTGGTGTATCGCAAAATTCAGGCACTGTTGGCGGCCACTGGCAAGCTGCCAGACTTTTGTGCAGGTGTACTGTGCCAAGGTTCGAACAATCAGACTATGGCTTTGCAGGAGCTTAGTCATAAACTGGATGCCATACTAGCTCAGAATGGCAAGCTGGTAGCATTTTCAGAGCTCCTGAATGGGGAGAAGCTGTTGGCTCGGCTGGGGGGAAACTGATTCGGATGAATCACCAGTGAGACCACTGAGAGATGAAAACATCCTCTGGCCTCAACCAAAACAATTGTTGTTATCTTAATCTGGCTCCCTGTACTGGCCTTGGGTGGCTGGTATCAAGGTCCCCTGGAATGTTATGCAGATGGATGCTCTGCCTCCCCCCGTCCCCCCCTCCCATCCTCTCGGGCTGTGGACCTTACTGTATCAGCTCCCAAGGTCGTCCCATTCCATTAACTGGCAGCAGAGACTGGAGAAAGGAACTGGGAGAAAGTTCACAGGCTCACTTACTTACACATACACACATGCACACAAGCACACACACCCACACACACAATCACAGACATGCCCCACCTCCACCCTGCCTCACCACCTCCGCTGAACCCTTCCCCCTCCCTCCGCTTCCAGGTGGCAGGTGGATTGGATGCTCTCTCAGCTATGTCCACACCTGGCTGCGATGGGAGTCCCCTCCCCCCACCACGTGTTTCTTATGTTTTAAAAGTCTGAATTTGTGCTTTTATGTACTGAGGTGTGTTTTTTTGTATCTCCTCCAGGCCCAGTGTACAGATGGCTTTTCCCCCTCATCCCATTCTATTCCTCATGTCATCTTTCTTGCATCTGTGAAATAGGTGTGCCGCCCAGTCTCAGTCTGCCTGATCCTGTTTCTGTTAGTTGTCTACTCTTGGATAGGTTGTACTGGAAGACATTTCGTTGTACTTGTGTTCCGCATTTGTATAATGACAATAAACTAAGTCTAAGTCTAAGTAATCAATAAATGGTCAACTGAGAGAAGTAGTAGCGTCTTTACTGTACTCCATCAATGAACACGCAGGAGAAGGACCTGAGAGAAAAGTAAATAGATTATTACTACTCTTTAGGTGTGTGGGAACAGAGTAACCACCTGGATTGATGGAAACTATTCATTTTTAAGGTTTTCCCCAACAATATATCAGAGGCAAAGGGGAGCTGAAAGACAGAGCAATAACGCGATGGCAGGGGTTACAGGGGAGGTTCAGGAGGGGATATCAGGAGTCAGATTTTGGTATTTTTGTATTTTTTCACTGAAAAAAGACATTAAGGAGTTACAAAAGACAGATGAGTAAAGGTGGGGAGGAAGAAAGAGTTGAGTAGTGAAAACAGAGACCTGGTGTCACCTTCATTAGTGCAGTTAAGCCAGAGGAAAAAGTAGACTTGGTGTGAGCAATATTCCCCAGACATGTGATTATTGTACATGTCCTTATGAACGGTGAGACTGGTTTTCCTGTAGAGACGTTCGAGTTGACAGCCTTTTGCTTTCAGAAACCTAAGTTCAGATGTAAACCAAGGTGCAGACTGGGAAAAGATTTAGTTTTAAAGGAGCTATGGAGTTTAGGAGATTGTTAAGAGTGGAGTTATAATAATGAACAAGATCGTCAGGGGTGGAAAGTGTGCTGAGACTCAGGAGACTAGAAAAAGCAGAGGAAAGGGTGTCTGGGTTAAAACGAATATTTCAGAAAGACTTTGTGGGGAGATCTTTGTTATGGAGAGTGTGAGTTTAACAATAAAAGAAAGAAGCAAATGATGAGTGAAGGGCAGGTTGTCAGCTTTAACACTTAATGGGGTCAGTCCAGAGCAGCAAACTAGATCTAATATATGGCCTTTAGCTTGGGTGGGAACGCGTATTTATCAAAGTCTTTAGTAAGAGGATGGTCAGAATTATCCATATGTACACTGAAATCATCCAGCAGTATGATATTAGCTGATGTGGAGGATAAGTGGGTCAGGAGATCAGCTAAGTCCTTTATAAAGTCAAATTAAAGAACTCAACTGTAAAACATGGCCTTAACTAAAAACTTTGGCATGGATGGATGTCTTTGTTTATTTACCGCAGGAAGAAGCAGTTACAGGTCATATTTCGGAGAATCCATGCCAGCCTGCTAATGTCTGGAGGAGATCTATCTATATGTATGTTACATGATCCTGATCTTTAGTGTTTTACGTGGCAGCCACCTGATTACCAGCAAGAAAAAAGAGCTTTGTGTGAGACAGGCTGTAGTCTGATATGACTCGACTCAAAGTCTGTTGATGGTTGTAATTCGATCCTCTATCCTGTATGAAATGTGTGTGAGTTTTTTGTATAATTAATAAATAATCTAAACCAATTTGGGCCAAAAAATACTGCTGAAGTCGTAAAAAACTTGCAAAATTTTATTTTAAGGACTGGATAGAGTTAGGCTGAAACCAGGTTAAAATTCATGCTCACTGATATTAAGTCAGCATAATGTCTGAATCATACACAGGCTTGTGTGTTTGCTGCTAGTAGCCTAAATCAGTGGTTTTTAAACTTTTTGATCCACAAGCCCCAAGATCACATATGTTGTTGTTCACAATCGATGTGAGGCTGGAAAACTGTCAGAATCTTCATAAATAAAGAGGATATTATGGTTTTTGCTGGATTCAGTTCACTGCTGTAACAGAAGCACTAAATAAATTTGGGCATGTAGGTTTGGATGTTTAATATGGAATGAGTGATAACTTCATTGTTTATGCATTATAGTATAAAAAATTAACATGCTAATTTCACAGATTAATTTCTTTGCATTAACACATTAACTTGATCGATGCAAATGAAAAAATCCCAAATTTATTTGATAAAAGGAGGCCTTTTTTTTTTTACAGTCATCTGGCAATCCACTGAAATAATCTTGGGACCTCCATGGGGGTTGGGACCCCCAGCTTGAGAACCACTGGCCTAAATAAATGTGTGTGTGTTTATGTGTGTGTGAGAGAGAGATAGAGAAAGTGAGCTTACCTTGGCACACCGACAGCTGCACAGAAAAGCTCCTTAATGTCAGACGAGCTGCAGTATCGACTGAATACCACCTGAAGAAGAACAAACACACTCAATCATGCATCATGTAGATTAGACCAACCCACCACCTCCAGTCAGCTTAGAAAGGTTAAGAACCACTGGGGAAGGGACCCTGTCTCATGTAGTAGACAAAATGATGCTATCCTGATGATCCTACAGTAAACCAGTAAAACATTTCATTTTATCATCAGGAGACAAGATAATGATGTTCTGATCAATCAAGGTCAGGTTAATTCATCCATCCATCCATCCATCCATCCATCCATCCACCCGTCCGTCCATCCATCCATCCACCCGCCCGTCCATCCATCCGCCTGCCCGTCCATCCATCCATCCATCCGCCCGCCTGCCCGTCCATCCATCCGCCCGTCCGTTCATTCATCCATCCATCCATCCATCCGTCCGTCCATCCACCTGCCCGTCCATCCATCCATCCATCCATCCATCCGCCCGTCCATTCATCCATCCATCCACCCATCCATCCATCCACCCACCCGCCCGCCCGTTCATCCATCCATCCATCCGCCCGCCCGCCCGCGATGCGACACAAGAAAATAGAAAAATGTTCAATTTTTGGGAGTCGCAACTAAATAATCCACCAGCTCCCAGAGACACAGAGAGACAAACTTTGGACAAACGACATCACTTGGCATCTTGTTCCCTATGACTTGCCAGATCCGCTGGTCAATCCTCAGTCCTTATACTGCTGGACATGTCTGCTGCCTTTGACACGGTCAACCATCATATACTGTTCTCCACACTCTCGGAGCTTGGCATCTCAGGATCTGTCCTCTCGTGGATCATGTCCTACCTCACAGGAAGATCCTTCAAAGTATGTTGGCGAGGGGGTGTGCCAAGATCACATGGGCTGACAACAGGGGTGCCTCAGGGCTCGGTGCTTGGCCCTCTTCTCTTTTCACTGTACACCTCCTCACTCAGTGCGTCATTAGCTCTCATGGTTTCTCCTACCACTGCTATGCAGATGAGACTCAGCTTTTCCTTTCTTTCCCACCTGACGACACAACCGTCTCAATGTGAATATCAGCATGTTGCTGATATCTCCGAAATCTGTCCAAGACCGAGCTTATTGTCTTTCCAGCCAATCCTTCTTTACCGCCACAGATAAGCGTGCAGCTTGACTCCATCAAGCTTGTGCCTACGTCTTCTACCAGGAATCTTGGTGTCATGGTAGACAACCAGCTGACCTTTAAGGACCATGTTGCCTCGGTTTCCCGGTCTTGCCGATTTGCTCTCTACAACATCAGGAGGATCAGACCCTACCTGACTGAACACACGGCCCAGCTCCTGGTCCAGGCTCTGGTCATTTCACGCATTGACTACTGCAACTCCTTACTGGCTGGCCTGCCTGCATGCTCAGTTAAACCTCTGCAGATGATCCAGAACGCAGCAGCACGTCTGGTCTTCAACCAGCCCAAAAGAGCTCATGTCACTCCGCTGCTAATCGCTCTCCACTGGCTTCCAGTTGCAGTGCATCAGATTCAAAGCTCTGCTTCTGGCTTACAAAACAATAACCCAAACGGCTCCGGTCTACCTCCACTCCTTAATCCAGAGCTACACTCCCTCTCCACAGTTACGCTCTGCCAGTGAAAGACGCCTAGTGCTCCCACCACAAGGTGGCGCCACATCAGTAGCTAGACTCTTCTCCTCTGTTGTTCCCCGGTGGTGGAACCATCTACCAAACTCCGTCCGATCCGCAGAGTCCTTATCCACTTTTAAAAGCAAGCTAAAGACTCAGTTGTTTAAGGAGCATTTCCACACTTAGCTTAACTCTTCTACTCAGAATGAGTTAGAAAGATTTGTCCAGATCTTTGGCTCAACCAAGAACTGAATAAGCTGTGTGCACTTATGCTCATGATGATATTGTTCGATGAAATTGTGATCTTGTATTTAAACAAAATGACTTACAAAAACTACAAAAAACTAACTAACTAAATAAATAAATAAATAAAATAAATTATATGCACTGCCTCTAGCACTACATGACAGCACCTGGTCCAACTGGACTCAAAGCAGTCTGACTATCACTTAATTATGACGTCCATCTTGTTTGAATTTATGCTTGTGTTGTTCTTCCTCTCAAATGTAAGTGGCTTTGGTATATAGCGTCTGCTAAATGATTGTAGAATAGAATAGACTAGAACAGAATGGAATAGAATAGAATAGAGTAGAATAGAATAGAATAGAATAGAATCTCCATGTTAGTGTAGTGTCACTCCTGACCTGGATGATGAGGGTAGTGAGGGTGTTGTGAAGGTTCACAACCGCTACGGACCTGTGGTCAAGCTGCACCACAGAGCCAGATATGACGCTGATTTCAAAGTGAAAATGAAATGTTTCCATACTCATTTTTTCCAGATCACAGAGAGAAACAATAGTGTGACCTGGGTGAAAAGAAACTACTCTGTATTACCACAGACCACACTCCCCCCCCTTTCTCTAATCGTGCTAAATAATCAAGATCTCAATTTCAATCAAAATAATCGTGATTATCATTTTTCCCATAATCGAGCAGCCATACATTCCATCCATCCATCCATCCATCCATCCATCCATCCATCCATCCATCCATCCATCCATCCATCCATCCATCCATCCATCCACCTGGTCTGTGAAACCATTGAGGGTAGGGCCTTGAGTTGTGATACGTGAAATCATGTTCATGGTGGGAGGGTGAAGAACGTTGTAGTTGTGGGTGGCCTGTGTTCAGCAGGGATATGATGATGTGGTAAAAACAGTTTTAAGGGTGAGTTTTTACTAAATAGTCCAATGATTAAAGGTCGCCACAGAGCTTCTGTCTATACACCTAAAAACCACCAACCAGACCAGAAATCTAGGTGTAGTGATGGACTCAGATCTAAACTTGAACCACATGTAGGGAACCACAAAGTCAGCCTACTATCACCTTAAGAACATATCAAGGTAAAAGATGTGATGTCTCAGCAGGACCTGGAAAAACTAGTCCAGCTTCCATCTTTAGTCGGCCTGATTATTGTAACTGAGTTTTCACAGGTTCTACCTAAAACATCAGTCAGACACCTGCAGCTGATCCAGAACTCTGCTGCTCCAGTCCTCACTAAGACCAAGAAAGTGGACCACATCAGTCTAGTTCTGAGGTCTTTACACTGGTTGCCAGTCCGTCAGAGGATAGACTTTAAAGTTCTGCTGCTGGTCTAGAAAGCTCTGAATGGTTTAGGACCAACATACATCAGAGACCTCTTGACCCAGTATGAACCTACCAGAACCCTCAGGTCATCTGGTTCCAGTTTCTTATCAGTTCCAGAGTCAGAACCAGACATGGAGAAGCTGCATTCAGCTTCTATGCTCCACATGTCTGGAACAAACTCCCAGAAAGCCTCAGATCAGCTGAAACACTCAGTTTATTTAGATCCAGGTTAAAGACCCATGTCACAACCTGTCATGCCACTCCTCCATCTGCAGTCCCCTGATCTTCCTCACCTGGTCCTGATCTGCTCATAATCATCAAGCCAACCAGTTACACCTGTGTCCCGTTAACTTCCCAGTCCTCTTATACACCAGCACCTCAGTCATTCCCTGTCGGACCTTAACCCATGCACCATATGGACACTCTTCCAGTCTCTTCCAGGCTTCCTGGTGACCCACGTCTGCTCTACCTCGGTCAGATCCAGTAAGAATCTTTATCTCTGCTTATTGAAATAAAGATCTGTTAACCTGTTCCTGTCTCCGAGGGGTCCATGTGTAACAACCCACCTGTTCTCTGCTGCATGGAACTAGTTTTTATTTAGAGTCCAGATCTGGATCTGGTTCTTTAAGCTGGAATCTTTAAAGTTGATTATGTTTTAATGCTGTTTTAATTTAATGTTCTTTATTTTTTCTTTTTATTTATAGGATAGTTTATTCATTCTTTGGATTTTTGCAGTCATTTTGGGTTAATAAAAACCTGGTTTTGAAAATTACTTTCTGTGTCCTTGTTTTACTGCTTGGTCCCTGACAGCGTTCATATAAGCTAATTGATTGTTGTGGCTGATTAAACAAATATATGCGGTGTCGTCTACAAACTTACTGCTGGAATTATTTTTATTTATTATTACTGGAATTAGTGTCATGCACAGAGACTCTGTCATGTGTAAATAAAGAGTGCAGAGTGGGCTGAACACACACCCCTGCGGCACACCGGAATTAACGTCTCACACTAAAGTACGAAGTCAGTCAGAGAGAAGTTTTTATAGCTTACAGATGGTGTTGGCGTCGATAACTGTTAAAAGCAGAGCTGAAGTCAGCAACCAGCATCCTGACGTAGGTGTTGTTTTTGAGATGGGTGAGATGAAGCTCTGTGGACCTTAGAAATGTACCTGTAATAAAGAACAGGTACTTCTTTTCTAAGTAAAACTAAACACTTATAAAGTCCCATAATTTTAGTTACTAGATACTGTTCCACACTAATTTCTTTTTACCGTTCTCTTTAGGTTCTTCTCCTGGTTGTTCGTTTTGATGGAGCATAGATGACAAACTACTTCTCTCAGTTGACAATTTATTAATTACAGGATATGAGAATGTGCACATTACAGAGTTCCAGGTCCATGTCTGGCAAACAGACATAAGAAATGTCCTGCCACCCGCTACAGACAGGACCTCCACTCTGTCTCTGGACCCTTAAATATTACAGCTCCTCCTCCTTTCTATACACAGTATTACTGACTGTTGCAGAAGTAGGGTCAGATGCAGTCACAGGTCGACCACATGCTGATGTCTATCCCCCTCTTTTAATGGTTTCCTGTGGTTTCTTATGTTCTGGAAAACAGGGACAAAGGGACCATACACAGACAAGCAGGGGAATTCCTCTGGACTCTGGCTGACCTAGAATTTTCCCTTAAATGTAACATCTCACATGTTGTTTACTGGCAGACATAATTAGTCAGCCTCCTCACATGTTCTTCTCACTTCCCCCATATGAAGAGTCTCGTTGTTGCTTAAGCACACTGTTACTAAGTATACTGATAAGAGACATTAAATATAAATAATAGAGTAAGAATATACATGAAATAAGTAGCACACCTGAGTAATTCCTTGATTAGTATCCCAATAAATTTATTTACAAGTGTCAAAAGACTTCTTCATGAAGGTTAGGTTCAAATAAACTCAAAAACACGACTGCTGGATTTCCAGTCTCAGTTTATAATCGTTCCTTGGGAGAGTGGTTTCTTTTCCACAACACCTCCGCGTGTGCATCAACTCTGCTTCAGAACAAGCTGAACACGCCTCATTCAAGCATATCACCCTTTTGGCACATATCCTGCACATCTGAAGTTTTTATGATTTATCATTTGTTAAGGAAATTTATTCTGCGGATGTTTGCACAATCCTTCAAACATTGTTTTGGATCCTTTTCCTACGGACCAATAAAAAAGTCAAGAACTGTCATTGAACATAGCAAATGATTTGTGTCCCACAGATGAGGCACACAGAGAAGAAGACTTGCTAAGAGGACGTTGGGTCCAACAGAGACGAAACTACAGCTGAGTATTCAGGCCAAGAGCAGCAGGAAGACCAGACAAAAATCATCCGTATAACAATCTTCAGCCAAAAAGTGGTTCTGATCCAGTTTAGAGTGATACACGCCACAAGAGCAGAATTAATCACGTATTTTATTTATTACTTAGTTTTTAAATCCAAAAACTTTTTATTTTACACACATATTAGCTTAAACCACCTCACTGAGACTGTTCAATCATATTGTATCAGTCACCCAATTTTAGCTGTAAAAACTCTTTTTTACTTTTTGGTTTTGTTTTTTTCTTTTAAATTTTATGTTTAATTGAGTTCAATAACATGTGATACCATGGGTTAGCTTTAGTATTACTTCTCATCCATTTTCTGCTGCTTATCGGAGTCGGGTCGCAGGGGCAGCAGTTGCTGTTCCCTTTTCTTTAAATAGAGACTTTCTTCTTAAATATTGTTGAATTTCAAAATAAATTAAGACTAATAATATAAAAGCAACTGAAAAAATAAGATACATGAGCAAAGTACACAGTTGATATACCTCAGATCAACATCAAAACAGGTTTCTTGGAACAACTTGTCCATCAATTTGACCCCGTCCTGTTTTGTCCCATTTCCCATTTATCTGTCCAACGGTGGAAGGAGAGACAATGTAAATTTGTTCATATTAAGGAATAAAGAAAATAATAAACAAACCAAGGAATCAAAAAACACACAAAAAAGTGTGTTAAGTATCATACATGAAATACACACTGAACTCTGTGGCAAGCAACCGGGGAGCACCCACACCTTTCGTTCAAATAACATCTGGCCTAACTGGCTTGATATATTCCTTCCAACCTTTCCAAATACTATTACATTTGTCCCATTTTAATCTAAGAGTACAAGTTAGCTTTTCAATTACATATCACGTATAACTTGGACCCAGTCATCAACGCTGGTCTTCAGCCATTTTCTAGAGCTAGCTTTTCCCCCGAATAAACATGATCCTCAACATTCTGACATCTTGAGCTATTTTCATTTCTGCATTCGATTTCCCCAAATATAGCAGTTCGAATGTCAGTGTGAGTACTTCATCCATACAACTGTTAAGTTTATGCTGGTAATGCTTTATTACTGGACGGTTCCAGAATACGTGAGTGTGACCAGCTTCATTTGCCCCACAATGTCTCCAGGACCTTTAATCCTGGTATTTTTTCTCTTATGGTGACACAAAGTATCTTGTAATGTTTTTCCACCCAAACTCCCTCCGGATAAGGAGCATGTTGTTCTCTACTGTTCTTTACAACTATGGACGCCTCTTTTTCCCTCTTCTCTTTTAAATTTTCTATTTCTGCATGCAATGTGACCCTTTCTTCCCACAATGATTCATATTTCTCGCTCCGACCCTTCTAAGTTTTCTCTTCTCATTTTTTGTTCCAAATAATGTCTCAATTCCAAATATCTATAAAAATCTTATTGTTTAGTTCCCAATATATTGTGTGTCCCTTTTCCCAACCTTTGTACCGCCCATCCATTCTGTTAGGTAGAAATTATAGAGGAGTACTTTAAAAAAATCATAGCTACCCTCCTCCTGATCACTGGATGATCCACACTGAGCAGGATTCATGTGTGGAGTATGATCCACGTATCTAACCTGTCACTGATCCAAACTTCTGTCCCCAACTGTCACAAGACCACAACCACTATGCTGGTCCAGTCCTGGGTGGATAACTGGTGCAGGCCTTGAACCCAGTCCACACCAGTTTGTCAACGGAGGATGTTTTATCCACAGAGCTTTTGGTTTTATTAATCCAATCAGCACATGCACACGTTTATCAGGAAGAAGTATGACACTGTGCGATCATTGCTTTAAAAAACAAAGTGCCAGTAATGTCCTCCTGCATCAGTTTTCTAATCATAACCATTTATATGCAACCAGTAGAACAAACAATCTGAAACTAAACTGAATGAGTAAAGCAATAAACCGCAAAAAACGCTTCAGTTTACTCTACATGATCAAATCTGCCCTTTTGTAGGCCTGTTTGTCCGATGACCCTTTCATTTCCAGAGAATTTAACATATTCATGGTCTCCGTGTGAGATGCACTGACTGATTTCAATAACAAAGCCGTCTTAGCATAATGAGATGCTGCTGCTGTGTACATCACAAAGGACACTGATCCCACCATTATGTTTTAAGTAGTCATCATATTCCAGCCTGGTCATCAGCAGGACACGCTAACCAGGAGCTGATGAGCCTGCATGGAAACAGGATGGCTAGGAACACGTTAAAACGGCTTTATAACACGAGCTCTTCACCTTGCAGAAAATGAAGCAGATGTTTGGAGAGTTTTCGTCTTCCCTGCATCCCTGCAACATGCAACCCTAACCCTAACCCGTCTTCATGTGAGGATTCTCCAGGTTCAGTCCAGAAACATGGCGTTAGGTTCACTGCCGCTCTGAACTGACATGAGGAGTGAGCGGCCATTTGGAAACCTGTTTAGGTGTACTTGCCTCTCACCTGAGGCCTCTTCAACAAAGCTGCATTTTATCTTATGGAGGTAACGTCGGGGTTAACTCTGGGTTTTCCAGTCTACGATGCTGGTTCACTTCTTACCGGGGAAATCACCATGGCAACTTACGTTGAAAAGCTAACCTGCTCAGGTTAACCTAATAATAAAGCTCACACATGGCAGAACAACACAACCATGAATGTATGGAACCACCACTACTCGTACAAATGGTCACATGGTTGCTGAGCCTCTAAAGAACTGAAAGGAAAATATAAAGGAAAGGAAGGAACTGAGGAAGCCCTGCCCGAGAGTCTGGGCCTCAATAATGTGTACTGTCCCATGAATTAATATAGTTCAATTTCACCAATTTGCACATTAACAGAAATTTTCTGCCAGCATTCCTTCCTGGCTGTTGCTAAGGCAACAGCGTTGCTTCTGGCCTGGATGATGTGTTTAATTCCTCATATTTCTTCTAGAATAATTGTCTGCTCCTCCATGGCATCATGGCAGACTGTCACGGTTATGGACTTTATGTTTATGTTTTTGGATTTCTGGTCATGGTTAGTTTTTCCGTTGTGTGCTGTGGTTTTCTGTTCCTGCCTCGTTAGTTCACCTGGTCTGATTAGTCATCCACTTGTTATTCTTGTTATTCCCTCTGTGTATAAGTACTCCTGGTTTTCAGTTATTCCTTGTCGGATCCTCATCATTCACCATTCGCGTATGCCTGTTCCCTCTGGTTTGAGTTATCTGTTTTTTCCTGTTTTGGATTCTGGAAATAAACCTTCTTTACCTGCACCAAATCTGCCTCCTGAGCTGTCAACCTGCAATTGGGTCCTCACCACCTCCGCCGCCCGCCATAAGGGACAGAAGGATCTGACCACAAGTGGACCCAGCAGGTTTGATGGCTTGGTTTCAGTATTACGGTTCTGAGGTTGCTAACTGGTTCCCTACGGTGGAGGAGCCAGATCTGTTGTTTCTTGATCCTCCTCCCACAAGGAGCAGACGGAGGAGGACGTCCAGGCACCAGGGCCAGCGGCCCCTCGAGATTATGACTTCGAGTGAACTGGTGGGAAGGCTCCTTCGACTGGATATGGAGTTGGAGCTACTGGATGATCCAGAGTGGTCGCAATTCTGGGGGACCAGATTGGCCCCAAACCACTGGGGCGGGCCGCATCTCGGAGGTCAACACCAGCTCCACGTCAGGTGACGCCATCAGCTGCACTGTCACGGTTGCCGCCACCAGCTCCCAGGCCTACGTCTCCAGTTTCGCCTCCAGCTCCAGTGCCTCAGCACTCCATGCCGGCTCCGAGGTCCTGCCCAACGCCGCAGCGTCCGACGCCTGCTCCGAGGTCTTGCCCTGCGCCACAGCATCCGACGCCTGTTCCAAGGTCCTGCCCAGTGTCCAGATCTTCTTCCCCTGTGTTGGTACCATTGTTGTCCACAGCCCAAGTCCCTGTTTTCGAGGGGGTCTCAGGTCGAGACGCTCCTCACCCTGCTCGAGTCCCTGTTCCCGAGGGGGTCTCAGGCTGAGACGCTCCTCACCCTGCTCGAGTTCCTGTTCCCAAGGGGGTCTCAGGTCGAGACGCTCCTCACCCTACTCGAGTCCCTGTTCCTGAGGGGGTCTCCGGTCGAGATGCTCCTCATCAAGCTCGAGTTCCTGTTCCTGAGGGGGTCTCAGGCCGAGACGCCCCTTACCCGCTACTGGTGCCCGACCCAGAGAGTCTGCCCGTCCACCTCCGGAGAGCCAGCCTGCCTGCCTGCCAGAGCTCCAGTCTGCCCGTCCGCCGCCAGAGATCCAGTCTGCCTGTCCTCCAGAGCTCTGGTCCAAGCCTGCTCAGCCTCCGGTGATCCAGCCTGCCTGTCCTCCAGAGCTCTGGTCCAAGCTTGTCCAGCCTCCGTTGATCAAGCCTGCCTGTCCAGAGCGCTGGTCCAAGCCTGCCCGTCAGCCTGAGAGCCTACTGTCTTCACGACCTCGTCGTCCTCCGGAGATTCTGCCGCAATCCGTCCGGCCCCCCGGCTGGCCTCCTGAACTGATCCTGCTGTCGGCTCAGCCTCTGGGTGGTCCGCCGGAGGTTCTGCCCCGGTCCGTCCGGCCCCCCGGCCGGCCACCTGACCTGATCCTGCCGTCTGTTCAGCCTCCAGGTGGTCCCCCCTGAACTTTGTTGTGGGGCTTGTCTTGTTTTGGTCTGGGCCACACACTGCTAATGAATAGCCTAGCAAGAGCAGGCTGAAGGTTTTACCTCTGAGAGCCTCCACGGAACCAGAGGAGTGCCTCAGGGGTCAGTGTTAGGGCAACCCCTTTTTATCCTTTATGTTGATGCCATTCACCTGAAAGTTTCCAAAGCTAAATTTCATTTACACTGATGACACTCTGGTGTATTACACAACCTCCACCCCAGTCCAGGAATTTACCTAGTTACAACTAGATGTTAACACAGTTCAGCAAAACTTTAATGATTTAAATCTTTTCATAAATACAGATAAAACCATAATCATGCGTTTAATAAATACCAAGGCCAAACCAGACAACATGGTCCAATAATCACCTCCCAGGGTTCACAGAATGAGTTTGCATCATGTTACAGATATCTTGGTAATTTCAAACATGAATTTATTTACTCCACATATTCATCAGCTGGTGTAAAAAAAGGCTCAAACTAAAATTGGTTGTTATTTTTCATGTGACTGAAAAGGCTGGTTGCTGCCCCTTACTGTTGGTTTTTGACTCATGGTGATGTTTTGTACATGCATGCCTCGTCTCAGGGTCTACGTGCTCTGGATGCTGCGTGTCACTAGGATTTATGGCCCATCCAAATGTTAAATCTCTTACACATCACTGTTTATAATAAAACGTGTTGGATGGTTTTCTCTATCCATACAAAGACTAAGACATCAGCATATTTCTATTTATGAAGCTGTTCTTGGTCTGCTTCTCCTACTTCTCAGCCTTCTTCCATCTGAAGAGATCAGGCCTTTACAGTCTTTGTTCACAAGTTGTTTTTTTGTTTTATCATTTTCAGCCCTGATGGTGCAAACTGTGATGGAAAAAAGGATTTTGCATCTGCTGCTCCCTTTGCCTGGGACAAAAGACTTCATGACATGGTCTCATTGGACACTTGAAAATGTTGGATGAGTTGGAGGCAGTTTCATCTGTTTTTTTCATTTATTTTTTTAGTCAGTTTGTTTGTGTTTGTATATTTTAACTGTGCTGCTGCTGTCTTAGCCAGAGGGCTGTTTCACCAAGTCCTAACTAAAGGATTAAGCTATAGTTGCCTGGTTGTCCTGACTGAACTTATCCTTGATTTGTTTTCACACCAGCAGTAACACATCGCTTACCATGTAGATTATCCTGTGCAATAACTAGGCTCACAAATTACCTTTAAATGACATAATTTAACTGTGATCATCATCAAGGATTACAGTCACTGTGACAGCAAGTTATAAAAAAGATTGATGAACATATTGATGTTGATGATCTAGACATGTCTGGTCTGTATCAATAACTGATATCAGCTGATCAACATACTGTTTGCTTTCAAGATTAAGCAAATTATTTTCACATGTACGATTTTTTTTCTTTACATTTTACACACTTCAGTCCACTCAGTCATCAGCTGGGATCTTGGGGAGACCAAAATGCATCAAGACCTAAGGTTTATCTTTTTCTGCCTTTTTATTGTTTCATTATGTTTGGAAAAAGTACGGGCATAATAACTATATAAAAATGTTGCTTTGTTATAAGAAGTATTTTCTTTCATATGTACCCAGTGGGTCAATATTAATATTCAAACATAGAAAGTTACCAGCATGTGACAAAGTATGAAGCCAAGTCTAAAATGCAACAGAAGTTAAGTTACCATACCATAACATACTATACCATATTATACCAACCATACCATACCACACCATATCACACCATACCATACCACACCATACCATACCACACCATACCACACCATACCACACCATACCACACCACACCATACCATACCACACCATATCACACCATACCATACCAACCATACCAACCATACCACACCACACCATACCATACCATACCATACCACAGCAAACCACACCATACCACACCATACCATACCACACCACACCATACCACACCATACCATACCACACCACACCATGCCACACCATACCAACCATACCATACCACACCACACCATACCATACCACACCATACCAACCATACCATACCACACCACACCATACCATACCATACCACACCATACCACACCATACCAACCATACCATACCACACCATACCATACCATACCATACAACTTTATTTATCAAGTGCTTTAAAAGGAACTACGACTATCAGCACAAGTTGGTGCTAATATGTTATTTTTTCATTTGTCGTAGCGTAATGGTTATTGGCACATGAAAACCTCTAATTACTTTAGAAATCGCATTTGTTTCCTATGTTTTTTACCTATGGTGCCCCCCCCCCTTTTTATTTTTACCCATGGAACGCTTTTCAGGATGTCACGTAGAACGGATGTTGGTGAGACGAGGAGACTAAGAAACAGCATCTAGAAAGACTATCTGTTCTATTTCACTTTAAAAAAAGTAAAGATACCGAGAAAAAAAAATGCCACACTGCACTGCTGTTGGCTGTTTTAATCAAGCTAAAGGCAAGAAAAGTGACGTAAGTTTTTATGTCTTTCTGAAAGACAAAAAGAGACGAGCTGAATGGGAAAAGGCCGGTGGACGGACACAGCTACCTCAGGACCCGCGGTTATGCTCTCAACACTTCTCTCCTGACGCACTTGAGTTGTTTTTTCGGCCACAGCTGCTGAAGGAGCTAACAGGGGCTGGCGGTAATTACAGAAGGCTTAAACCAAACGCTGTGCAGACTATTTTCCCCCACAAGCCACCTAAACGTGTCAGACCGGCGAGTGAAAAACGCGAGAGACGTCGGACACGGGAGACTCTGGAATCTCTCCTGTTAAAATCCACACAGCCCATTCCTTCTGTCACAGTCTCCGAGTTTGAAACATCGGACATGGCCCGGGATACACAGGAACCTGCCAATCCGACTTCTCGTGTGTTCCAGTCATCTGTCCAGTTTTCACCATCTATGACCGACGCTGCTACTCAAACAGATGACAGCATATCGGATGCAGCGGTTCAGAGGCCGGAAGACGTCCTTCAGCCCATAACTATGGATCATGTGTTTGCAGGTAAACAGCTGGACAAACAAGAGGAAGACTGTCATTCGGAGGATATGTTTCCGTCAGATGAGGAATCTAGTGAAGAGAACGAGTGCAGACAATCTGATCCAGAGTATCGTGCAGGTTCATGTGAGTTTTCCAAAAGAAGCCAGGAATCGCAAGCATCAACAGAAGCCTGCGCAAAAGACAGAGTTTTTCTTGTGTTTGAGAAACAGCTACATGAGATGCTTAGTTACTGTTTAAAGTGTGGCGCTTTGCTTGTCAAGGAAGATGTCAAAGAGCTGCAAAACAAAGGCTCACAGTTAAAGTTAGAGCTCATGTTTTACCGGCTGTAAATACAGAAGCAGTCTCAGGCTACTGTAGGGGGAACAAAAGGCGCAGCCAACCACTGAGACAGCCTCAGTGTTCTTCAGTGGGATCCACTTTGCAAAACTTGAATGATTTTGTCATAACATGAACCTCAAAACAATTAGTGAAGATACATATTCTACGCTGAGGAAGAAGTTTGTCTTTCCTATTATTGAAAAGACATGGACCAAAGAACAAAGTGCTTTAATAACCACCATAAAATCACAAGAAGCTGAAGCAGTGCTCTGTGGAGATGGACGGTGTGATTCTCCTAGCCATTCGGCCAAATACTGTACATACACCTTTTTAGATGTGCACAGACAAAAGGTAGTGGACTTCAAAATGATTAGCTGTAACCAGGTGTCTAGCTCCAACACAATGGAAGTGAAAGACTTTCAGGAAGCTCTTAAAAGTATAGAGGAGAAAGGAGTGAAGGTGTCAACGATTTCTACTGACAGACATCCACAAATCATTAAAGAAATGAGTCAGTAATCCAGAAAAATGCCATGAATTCCATCCCTGGCATGTCCAAAAAACTGTCTCTGGCAGCCAAGAGGAAGGACTGAAGAGCGAATTCCATCCGTTATCAACCATCTCTGCTGGAGGACACAAACCTGTGACTGACCAGGGAACATGTGCTCATGAACCCCTTCATGAGACGAGCCAGAGAAGTAAGCTCTGGCTGAGGCCAGGATCTGAGGCCCACAATGTTCGTGCAGACTGAAAGACAAGAGGCTCCTGAAGGACCTGGATCCTCTTACAAAGTGCATTCACACAACTGCAATGGAGGCATGTTTGAAAAATGAAGTTTAACCTAATTAGAATAATGTTTTATGACATTATTATTATTATTATTATTATCATTATGTGAGTTACATAATTTTACGACATGTTTTTTCAGGTGTACAACTCCATGTACCTCAAGTACCTTCCAAAGAGAAGACATGTTGGATATGATGTGATGGTTCATGCTTCCATGCTGCTGCCCTGGATCATAACAGCAACGCCAACAGATTGAACAGTGTTTAATCTCCACACGTCTCCATGTGGAGCAACACATTGAAAAATCGTCTGTTCCTATTTATCATCTGTTTCACTTATATTCTTTTTATATATATATAATTTTATTTGGCAGTGTACCAAGATGGGGAGAGCATTGGTGAACCACTGTTCAAAATCTCTTGGAGCAAAGTCCACAAGAAGTTCAGAGCAGGACCAGGACCTGTTAAGAAGGACTACAGCTACATGATGGCCATGGTGGAAGATGTTCTCCCTTCTGTGTCAGATTTTAACCAGGACACGGACATGAGAGTAAACAAAAATGCTTACCATGACTCCACAAGAGAGACGCCCCAGATCACTCATTATTTTGGAGACAGAGAAGTTCTCATGTTTCAAGTACTTTCATGTCCAGTGGTGGCAACATGCCAAACATGTCATATCACAGTGTCTTTCAGGCCATTTCCAAAAGGTTTTAATTGTACTTTGTCATGTTTGTTTTAAATTCCTAGCAAGTTAGTTTAGCAGCAAAATCCAAGCCAGATGAATCATTCTGACTTTAAAGATTTTCATGTACAATAGTCGTGGGAAATTAGAATCTTTTGAGCTTTCTTTCTGAAGCAAGCAGAAGTTATTGTCTTCTATTTTGGTTGATTTTTTTCCAGTTCTTGTTGATTGTCCTAGTGCATGTGCTAAGTTTGTGGTAGTTTAATAATATATTGTGCAGCCTTAATTAATTTCCACCTTAACAAAGGTGTTGTGTTTTCACATCTCCCGTTGAGACTAATCAAACTTTCCAAATTCTGTTCACTCCAGACCTCCACACCTCCAGATCTCCAGATCTCCAGACCTCCAGACCTCCACACCTCCAGATCTCCAGATCTCCAGACCTCCAGATCTCCAGATCTCCAGACCTACAGACCTCCAGACCTCCAGACCTCTGGGGTCTGCCTTACAGATTTTAGATGGTTTCTTGCTGCAGCACACCTTGTCCAAAGTCATCTTGTGCAGACCTTGACAAGTTGTTGGAGAACCATTTCATTTGAGTTCGGTTCTGCTTTGAACTGAACAGAATTTGGATGGTTTGGTTTTTCTAAATGAGCAGATATATATATAAAAAAGAAGACATTTGTTGATGAGTTTATTCCAGTGATCCGAGTTTACATGTGATCAACACGACATGGTGACATGTAGGTTTGAGTCCTTTTCTACATCTGAAAGTGACCAAGTGTAAAATCTGATGTTTCCTTTATTTCCATGAAAAGAAAAGAATATTTTTAATACTTTTATTTTGTGCATAATTTTTTTTTTTTATCAAACTGTAACATGTCTGTATGATGTGGTTGACCAGTGTTTAGCTTTGGGTCCTAATGAAATGTCCTAACATATAAATAACAATTTAAACACACTTAAAAATTTCTCCATGCCTCATCCACCTCTGCACTGTCAATATCGACATCTGAAAACTGTGTAAATTCCACGTGGCTCAGGATAGACGAGTCGAATTTTATTCACTGCACACGATGGAATGATTCTTCTTCCCGCCAGCCATGCATCCACCATGTAAACTAACAATATGAGGACCTGTGAGACCTGAAGGCAGAAATATTGTACTGTTATCTTGTGAGAGCATAAATCAGTTATTTACCACATTATCTAAGAGAAGTTATACAGAACTACCATCACAACAACGACAGGTTTCAGTTGAAATAAATTAATTTTGGTTTTGAAATACAAATTTAACCTGTAGTCAAGAATCTTAAAACTGTAAAACACTTAAAAACTCCTATTGTTATTGTTATTAACGCCTATCGTTTGGAATTGCCTATTGGTGATTTGGTTCTGATTTGGTAGAAGTCGATTAGTTGAGTTCCATTACCACCAACAGCATCCCGCTCCGTTACCACGTCAACCCCATCCTGGTCCGTTACCACATCAACAGCATCCCGCTACGTTACCACATCAACCCCATTCTGGTCCGTTACCACATCAACACCATCCTGGTCCATTACCACGTCAACAGGATCCTGGTCCGTTACCACGTCAACACCATCCTGGTCAGTTACCACGTCAACAGCATCCCGGTCCGTTACCACGTCAACTTCATCATGGTCAATTACCACATCAACCCCATCCTGGTTCGTTACCACGTCAACAGCATCCCGCTCCATTACCACGTAAAGTTCATCATGGTCCATTACCACGTCAACACCATCCCAATCTGTTACCACGTCAACCCCATCCTGGTCCATTACCACATCAACCCCATCCTGGTCCGTTACCACGTCAACAGCATCACGGTCCATTACCACCAACAGCATCCCGCTCCGTTACCACGTCAACCTCATCCTGGTCCGTTACCACATCAACACCATCCTGGTCCGTTACCACGTCAACAGCATCCCAGTCCGTTACCACGTCAACTTCATCATGGTCCATTACCACATCAACCCCATTCTGGTTCGTTACCACGTCAACAGCATCTCGGTCCGTTACTACGTCAGCACCGTCACGGTCTGTTACCACGTCAACTTCATCATGGTCCATTACCACGTCAACACCATCCCGGTCTGTTACCACATCAGAACCATCCTGGTCCGTTACCACGTCATCACCATCCCAGTCCACACTGGTGTTTTTCTTGAACCCATTGAAAATTTCACAACTTTCTATCTGTCCGCTGCTTTTAGGAACATAGAATCCTTTTTCTCAACATAATCTGCAGCATCTGAAGCTGCCCCATCAGTCTTTATGTCCTTTTCGAGGTCTGGTCCAGCATTTACAAGATATTTATTAAATCCATTGGCTACTTCTGTCATATCTTTATTACTAATATATTTACTACTAAAATATTTAGGATAAGTGTTACTTGTTTAATTTTTAATTATACCATTTAATATGATCCAATACCTACTGTGTTGTTTATTGTATTCTAATTCGTTGATGTAATATTCAGTTTTACAACATTGGTTAGCTTGTTTTATACCTTTTATATTTACGCTGTTTCAATAGTTCTATTTTCAATGAATATAAAATATATAAAAAGTTTTTTTTTGCAGGCATCTTGTCAGCCTCTGGTCATCCACGCTCTGCATGTGTCATTTTTTCCCTTGTTACATTTAATTACTGGATTTTGATTTTTTTAATCAAATAAAGCTTTAAAACTTTGTCATATGCTTCAATAATTCATTTTTTTAATACATTCAGTGTCTTCTCATCTTAAATTCTTTTGTATATGAAATCCCTCTCACTCCTGTTTTCCTTATAGTTACAGTTGTAAGCTGCAAATGCTGGTAGATCACTCATATCATTGATTTACAACCTGCTACTTATATTATCCTCAATTATATTAGTGAATATATTATCTCTTAAAGTGGGCCAGTGTGATGTTATTCTAGTTGGCTTTGTTATCAGGGGAGACAGACCCGGGCTATACATGGGATCAATAAATTCATCGGTATTTTTATGATTATTTGGATTTAGCAGGTCAATGTTGAAATGTCCACAAATAAACACAACTTTAATTATTTAAGTTAGTAAATAATTCCCGGTCCAGCATTTCCAAGATATTATTGTTAAATGTTTCCATCTTTGATTCTGGTGTTCTGTATATGCAGCTGGAAATCAGATTTTTTTTCTTTCTAAACAGATTTCAACTGATATGCATCCATCACTTCATCAATGACGGTCGTCATTCTTTCCACACCCCATCCTGACTGGTTAGATAACCAGTTTCATAAGGTCCTCACTGGTATTTTTCCAGTTCTGTTATCTCTCTGATGACCAGGTTTTAATGTTTACCCTGCAATCTGAAGTCCATGTTGACCTGATTTTTCCATATAATTTCCATAAATACTTTAAAAGTTCAGTTGCTTACTGTCCACCAACAATCAAATTTATATTGCAGAAAATATTGATTGAACATGTTATTGGGATTAAAGGAACTGCATCCGGCTGGTTTAAGTCATATTTATCTGGTAGATTTCAGTTTGTTAATGTAAATGATGAGTCTTCCTCACACACCAGAGCACCTCTCGGAGTTCCTCTGGGTTCTGTACTTGGACCAATACTTTTGACATTGTACGCGCTTCCCTGAGGTACAAACATGATATTGAAAATGAATTAATTGGTAACTGGTTTGGTGGATTCTAATGGCAGGTTTAACATTAACATTGGGACACAGTGGTCAGTGCGCAACATACACGAACCATTTCTATTAAGTAACACAGTTTTCTCTCCTTCACGAGGAGCTACAATGCTTACTGCTGCTGTGCTGTTTGAAGTTGTATATTTGGTGCGTACTACTCCCACCACCCTCTCAGCCTGAGTTATGCTAGCCGTCTGGTCTCCATCCATGGCACCAAGCTGACAGCGTCCTCCATTGTCAACATCCACAGTAGTTTAAATAATACATATTTAAAATGTGCTATGAAAATACTTATATACACATTTACATGTACTTGTTTTGATCTCAGTGCATAAACGTGTAAAGACCTCGAACAAATAAACCTACTCCTTGAAATGTTGGGGAGTCAGTGCTGCCTGGTAACATCGAACATGTGAACCTCGAGTTTTTGTTTCCAGGTTGGAAAATTAAAATCCCAGTACCATGTCGGCCATGAGACCGGTTGTAGCACTTCAAAACACAACAAGCCCTCACCATCGCTGAAAAACATACCCGAAAAAAGTTCAGCTCAAACCAGCTCTGACCATTGTTGGCTATGCTTCATGTCTGCAGATCCCACAATGCTTTGCGGCATGACATCACATTTCCAGCTCTACTCAGCAGCTTTACTACTCTGTTACATCAGACTGCGTATAGTTCGTCTTCCTGGCTAATCCCCTGCCCATTTTTATATCTATAAAGAAAGAAAGAACCACATGTATCACATCTCGCATATGAACATAGAGTTGGTTTGGCTAGCAAGTACATGCCGTAGCCTGGCAACTGCAGCTCTCTTTTTACACTTTTAACTGGTAAAAAGCACTTTATTATGAACCCATTAAAGACTAAGAAACATTAAAAAGTTAAATTTTGATGTGAAAAACAATGAAAGTCCTCTGACTTCAGTGTCAAGTGTCAAAGTACTGGAATTAGCATGTAGCTAATCCGTGTCCGTTACTTTGGAAATTTCAGCACCTACATGTTTTAATAGCACCCTCTAGGGGGCGCCATCTCTCTAAAGCAGAGGTGCCTAAGATCGACTATCCTGCAACTTTTGAGATGCAACCCTTCCCCAACACACCTGAACTAATGAATGGCTCGTTACCAGGCGGCTGCAGAGCTGAAGGACATGTGGAGGAGGGAACTGAACCTTTTGATTCAGGTGTGTTGGAGAAGAGTTGCATCCAAAAGTTCAGGACAGTAGCTCTAGAGGACTAGACTGATCTAAAGCAATCCAGTTCTCCCATAAATACCTTTACAAATGCTAACAATAAATAAATAATCTTACAAATATAAAAATCTCATTGTAAAATTTGAGAATGTAAAAACCTGTAACTTTGTTGTAATGCTAAACTTCACTTTTCAACCTGCATTACTAAAATAATAACAAAAATAAATTAATAATAATAACAACAATAATAATAAAATAATAACAATAACAATAACAACAATAATAATAATAATAATAAGAATTATTAATATTATTATTATTATTAGTAGTAGTAGCTGTAGTAGTAACAGTAGTAGTAGTAGTAACAGTAGTAGTAGTAGTAATAGTTGTAGTAGAAGTTTGTCTTACCTTCTGAATCCTACCATCCACGTCCAGGTAAATGACCCGGTAAGAGGACGATGCCGAGCCCATGCTCCGCTCTCTCTCCTCTCTCAACTCTGTGTGTGTTGATCCCCGTCCAGCCGCTCCGGTTCTACTCCGACCACAGCTCACCGAGGTGGGTCATCATCTGTCCGACAACATCCCACCTGTCAGCCCGTCCAAAGCACCAGGTGATCGCGTGAGCTCGACGCCTCCTCCTCGCTCACACAGGCTGGACGCGCGCTCTCGCTCTGTGCGCGTTCACCATCAGGGCGGCGCGCTCGCTGTCATGCATACAGGTGAAACGTAAAAGAAGTCACAGCCATCTCTGAAAATCACGAAGAAGTCCATCTTTAGTTAAAGGAAAACAGTCCGTGCAGGTAATGAGTTTAATGACGCAGCTGCTGCCTGAGAGGAAACATGGTGGAAACTCATTCAGCTCAGAGGGAGACCTGGTGGTTGGACAGGTTGGGAAATCCAGGTGGAGGAGGGCTAGGTCAAAACTTCAGGCCAGAAAAGTCAAAGCAGCATAAATGAAAATGTCAAAGAAAAGGAAAGAAACGGAAAGAAAGCCGAAGAGGAGGAGAAACAGGGAACTCTGGATCCGGTCATACGGTGCTGGTAATGTTCAAACTCCGAACAGAAACTTTGCGTGAATAAAAAAGCAAACACTGATGCTACACCATCTTCCCTCATGGATTACACCAGTCCTCAACTGCTAGTTTTAAATATGCTGATTTTCTCACAGCTTTCAACACACATTCGCTTCCACTAAAACTATCACCTCCAAACTGTTTTCTCTGTGCTCACAACCAAACTCTGAGCAGCCAGCACAGCGGTGAGAAGGTCTCTGTCCCTTTCTTCTTTTACTGTTTCTCACACTTAAAAGTTTCAGATCATCAAACAAATCTAAACATTAGACGACAGACGTTAACACAAAGTGCAGCTTAAAATGAAGGTTTTTTTTTTTAAGGCAGACAAAAATATTACAAACCTACATCCAAAATTTTATCACACTTAAGTTAAATTTCTGCCACACCTGTTCTCAATCAAAAAATCACTTAAATATGACACACCTGACAAAAGATCCTCAAAAGCCAGACATCATGCTGAGATCCAAAGAAATTCAGGGACAAATGAGAAAGTAAGTGAGATTATCAGCCTGGAAAAGGTTAGAAAGGCCTTTCTTTAAGCTTTGGGTTTTTCGACTGAGCTGGTTCGGAGCCAGAACCTGCCCATGCACCGGCTCCCTGGTTCTCACAACCAGTTCGAAGCTGGCGCCAACTCTTTGCTGAGCCGGATCTCAGAACCACTTCACGTAAGTTGCGTGAGGGCGGCCCGGTCAGAAGGCTGCTTTCAGATCTACAGGAGGAGATGCTGCAGCAGGCTACCAAAGAACCTTCGACCAGTGAATGACTTAAAAAGGCTGAAAACTTTTCAGTGACCATAACGTGGAGCTGAAATGTAGCAGCAACGGGTGACCCCCTCCCTTTCTAAAAAAAGAAAGTATTTTGGATTACTAGATTCTGTTCGTGGAGATCGCCTGGCAAGCCAATCAGCCGGGCCTGTGAACTCCACCACAACTACATTCATCCTCCTGCACCACGTGGACGAAACCGGGAACGCCGCTGAATCCGGTCGAAGCTTTCTGGATAGACATATTACGGATCGAGAGTGAATTATTTAAACAGCCATGCTAACCCGCTAACACTTGCTAACAATAGCCAAACAAGACGTGTCACATGACTTGTGTTGTCCTGTAAATAAAGAAACTTTCCCTAACCTTTGGCCATGCATATAATGTGGTGTGAACACAAACTAAGATTCTTCTTTGTTTGTTTTAAACAGCATTAAAGTTGCTGGAAACTGAGGAAACTAAAGCTTGCTGTGTGCTTCACCTTCCCCCAGTGTCCCGGTTCTCATTGTCCTCTTTTTCTTGGTATAACAGACCAGGTAATAAATGTGAATATATAATGAATATACAGTTGTTAATTAAAGCTGTTATGTACTAAAATGACGTCTTGTGGTTACCACAAACACTTGTTTGTGCTTTAAAACAGGTAAATAGGACACTGATGCAGAGCTGCTGGAACACCTGGAGAAGACAGAGGAAAACCTGCAGGAGGAGAGAATGTTTGCCTCGCCTTTGCTGCAAAATGGAGGACAACAGCAGTGCAGTAGGCTCTTTCCGACTGTAGGAACCTTTTGCAGTTCCTATAACCTTTTCAGGAACCAGGCCGTTTTTTTGCGCATTCCGACATATAGGAACTAGGGACCAAAGCCCTCAGTTCCTAGAACCATTTTAGCTCCTGCTCCGAGGCAAGGTCTGAATGGGTTCTATTTATGCATTGCAGCTGACGTCACAGACGCGTTCCACTGCGTTCGAACGCTTGCCGCCGCCATATTGAGTACCTGCACTGAGTACCTGAGCCACACAGGTAGTCGGAGATGCCGTCAAAATGCTGTGCAGTTGGGTGTGACAAAAAGAAAGGAGACTGAGATATAGCTTTTTATCGATTACCAAAGGAAGAAGAACGTCGTCAGAGATGGCTTTCAGCGATCAGGAGGGTTAACTGGACGCCGACTGCAAGTAGCCGTCTGTGCAGTGTACATTTCATATCAGGTGAGTTTCAATGCTAGCTAGGAGAGCTAGCTTTAGCTAGCGGGGTCTGATAAACAAACTTTTCAGAGAAGTAAGTGATTAGATTAAATCCGATTAGACCCTTTGTGCAACAAATGCATTTCCTAATCAAGATGGCGCCGCGGATGGCTGCCTCGATTTGTTGGTGCGCTCTGTTTTGTCTTGTTTTGTTTGTAAACACCGTTTTTTGTTTCGGTTCGCGGCTCTCTTACACTACAGAAGAACTCCTGAACATTCGGGAAAGAACTCCACGGGGTTTGTTTCCCGAGTTTCTGGCTCCTACAGCAGTTTTAGTGGACTTTTTAGTCAAAGGTGCCCTCACCTTAACTTTACGCCGACGCAGGGGGAAACGAGGTGGCGCGCTCGTGCGCCTTCGCCAGCGAGGAAGACGCACGCCGCTACCTGGAATATTTCTCTCTAATGTGCGCTCACTGGGCAATAAAATGGACGAGCTTCATCTTCTGCTGAGGAGAAACAAGGACTTTCGTTCATCCTCTGTTTTGTGCTTCACCGAGTCATGGCTGTGTGGGAACATCCCGGACTCCGCGCTACAGCTGGATGGATTCCAGCTTCACCGAGCGGACCGTGATACGCGGCTCTCTGGCAAAACAAAGGGTGGAGGTATTTGTTTCTACACCAATGCTGGCTGGTGCAACGACGTGACAGTGATACAACGGCACTGTTCTCCCCTCCTGGAAACTTTTATTATCAACTGCAAACCATTCTACTCCCCACGTGAGTTCGCTTCCTTCATTCTGGTCGGTGTTTACATCCCGCCGGAGTGCAACGTGCAGGACGCACTGCGCGCACTCGCCGACCAGATACTGGAAGTGGAGCGGACCAACCCGGACTCTTTGGTTATTGTCCTCGGGGACTTCAACAAAGGCAAACTCAGTCAGGAATTGCCTAAATACAAACAGTTTATTAAATGTGCTACCAGGGAGGGGAACATTCTCGATCACTGTTACACTACCGTCAGTAACGCATATCACGCCGTCAGCCGCGCTGCACTGGGACACTCCGACCACAACATGGTCCACCTGATTCCTGCCTACAGACAGAAACTAAAACTTTCTAAACCTGTGGTGAGGACATCAAAGAAGTGGTCTAGTGAAGCTGCAGAAGACTTAAAGGTGTGTCTGGACTGCACTGACTGGGATGTCTTCAGGGCTGCTTCCACCAGTCTGGATGAGTACACAGAAGCTGTAACCTCATACATCAGCTTCTGTGAGGACTGCTGTGTACCAACACGCACCTGGGTGACTTATAATAATGACAAGCCCTGGTTCACATCCAGACTGGGACAGTTGAGGTCTGAAAAGGAAAAGGCTTTCAAAAGTGGCAACAGAGCAGAGTACATAGAGGCCAAGTACAGGTTCAGCAGGGCGGTGAGGGATGCTAAACAGCTGTACTCAAAGAAGCTCCAACATCAGTTCTCCTCTAACGACTCTGCTTCTGTCTGGAGGGGGCTCAGGCAGCTCACCAACTACAAGCCAAGAGCTCCCCCCGCTGCTAACGATCGACGTCTTGCCAACAACCTCAACGACTTCTACTGCCGCTTTGAAGACCACCTGGACAGCTCTCACACCTCCCCCCACCACACCTCACACCGGCTCCAGCCTACCAGCCCCTCCCCCACCACCACCACCACAATAGAGACTGTACACCTCTCACCATTACAGTGCCCCCTCCCCACATCCCCCCCACCATCACCTCTCTCTGTCCTTGAAAGAGATGTAAATAGGCTCTTCAAGAGACAGAACCCCCGCAAAGCTGCTGGGCCAGACTCCGTGTCTCCAGCCTGCCTGAAGCACTGTGCAGACCAGCTGTCTCCTCTGTTCACGGACATCTTCAACATCTCACTGGAGACATGCCATGTACCAGCATGTTTCAAGGCATCCACTATCATCCCAGTCCCCAAGAAACCGGGACCCACAGGACTGAATGACTACAGACCCGTCGCCCTGACCTCTGTGGTCATGAAATCCTTTGAGCGCATGGTTCTGTCCCACCTCAAATCCATCACGGACTCACTCCTGGACCCCCTACAGTTGCCTACAGAGCCCAGGACCTCAGATGGGAGCTGAACATCAGCTCCCTCATCAAGAAGGCTCAGCAGAGGATGTACTTCCTGAGGCAGCTGAAGAAGTTCAATCTACCACGGACAATGCTGGTCCACTTCTACACTGCCATCATGGAGTCCATCCTCACCTCCTCCATCACCGTCTGGTACACTGCTTCCTCTGCCAAGGACAGGTGCAGACTGCAGCGTATCATACGTTCTGCAGAAAAGGTGATTGGCTGCAGCCTTCCTTCTCTCCCAGAACTCTACTCCTCCAGAACCCTGAGGAGAGCAGGGAGGATAGCAGCTGACCCCTCCCACCCTGGACACCATCTGTTTGATCCTCTCCCCTCTGGCCGGAGGCTGCGGTCTATCAGAACCAGAACCTCCCGCCACAAAAACAGTTTCTTCCCCTCTGCCATCAGGCTTTGGAACTCACCTAAAGACTTACCTGACTGACAACGCATTAACACACTCCCCCTTCATTGGTCACTTCAATTTGTACATTTTTATTTTTATACTACAGACTGCACATTTCATTTAATGTAAATACACTACTTTACTCTTATTTATTTTTATGTACATAATTTTTATTTCCACTCTTATATAGTTTTTCAGTCTTAATGTTATATGTTCAGTTGGCTTGTTCATATCTTTATGGTTCATATTTATCTATTTATATGTAGGCATCGTCAAATCACAACAAATTCCTTGTAATGAAAGTTACTTGGCAATAAATCTGATTCTGATTCTGATTCTGATTTGATTAGCATTTCATATGAAGATCTTTCCACAGAGATAGCAGTTGTTAGCTTAGCTTACATATCGGTCTACAGCAACAAAAGTTAGCTTACACCACAACAAGCTAAGCTGCTAAAGGACGCTCCTCTGCAGTCTGTGCTGTCTTAATAATAACTGACGATCGGTAAAACAGCAGCGGATATTTTAATCGTTTCCCTGTTGTTTTATTTATGGCCACTTCTGAGCACTAGCAGCATTTACAGTTTTCAGTTTCTGTTAACTTCGGGTGGAAGGTCAATGTTGATAGTTTATTGTGCTTAGATCAACTTAAGATATTTCATTCATCTGGTTACTTGGTTGTAGCTGCCTGGAAAACAGGTCTAGTAATATTAACTGAAACCTCTGTCTCATCAGGAGCAGAAAGCCAGAACCCACTAAGCCCAGACTATGTCCCAACAATATGTCCTCATCTAAGTTCTCCAAACAAGCAGAAGATGATTCATCAAATGGCACGAACTCAGGCCCTGAAAAGAAAAAGGGCAGTGAGCAGTACTCCGGTATTACCCTGCCACTGGGAGTACTCCGGTATTACGCTGCCACTGGGAGTACTCCGGTATTACGCTGCCACTGGGAGTACTCCGGTATTACGCTGCCACTGGGAGTACTCCGGTATTACGCTGCCACTGGGAGCACTCCGGTATTACGCTGCCACTGGGAGTACTCCGGTATTACCCTGCCACTGGGAGTACTCCGGTATTACCCTGCCACTGGGAGTACTCCGGTATTACGCTGCCACTGGGAGTACTCCGGTATTACGCTGCCACTGGGAGTACTCCGGTATTACCCTGCCACTGGGAGTACTCCGGTATTACCCTGCCACTGGGAGTACTCCGGTATTACCCTGCCACTGGGAGTACTCCGGTATTACCCTGCCACTGGGGGTACTCCGGTATTACCCTGCCACTGGGGGTACTCCGGTATTACCCTGCCACTGGGAGTACTCCGGTATTACCCTGCCACTGGGAGTACTCCGGTATTACCCTGCCACTGGGAGTACTCCGGTATTACCCTGCCACTGGGAGTACTCCGGTATTACCCTGCCACTGGGAGTACTCCGGTATTACCCTGCCACTGGGAGTACTCTGGTATTACCCTGCCACTGGGAGTACTCTGGTATTACCCTGCCACTGGGAGTACTCTTCAGCTGGGTTTGTGGCAAACAGCCACTTTCTTTTCCTGGCTTCTGTTCCTCTCCTGTATCTCCTCACATGGCTTGGAGTCTTTGTTTAGCAGTTTCCAGAGCCTCAGGTTTGGGTTCCTCTTTCCTGGTTGCACCTTTCTGGAGTTCTAACAATCGGCTTACTTTATAAATGTATATATATTATTAATATTTAATATTATATATAGTATTGCAAAATATACATTCATACATTACATTCATTCATTCTCTGCACCGCTTATTCCATTAAGGGTTGCAGGTAAGCTGGAGCCTATCCCAGAATTAACAGGTGAGAGGCAGGTACACATGGACAGGTAACCAGTCAATCGCAAGGCCAACACACAGGAGACAAACAACCATTCACACACACACTCCTAGAGAGAATTTAGAGTCAACAGCTAACCTAACATCATGTCTTTGGATGGTGGGAGGAAGCCGGAGAACCCGAAGAGAACCCATGCAAACACCACACAGAAAGAGACTCGAACCAGCAACCTTCTTGCTGTGAGGCTGCGGTGCTAACCACCACACCACCGTGCAGCTCCACACCCACATTCACACACTGATGGCAGAAGCTGCCATGCAAGACACTAACCACAACCCACCAGGAGCAATTAGGGGTTCGGTGTCTTGCTCAGGGACTCCTGCAACAGTGCCGGCTAATAAATAAATACATATACATATATACATAAAGAGAGAGAGAGAGATGTATGGATATATACATGCAGCATATATGCTATTTACTTTCTTTCACATGATAAAACAGGAAAGTTATTGTAGTCATTTAGAACTTGTCCAAACATTAGTTTTCCATGTCCGACTGTGGATAAGCAGAGAAAAGTGGATGGATGGATACAACTTACACACAAATGAATTCGTTAGCATTAATAAACTTTTTAATAAACGGTCCAGGTGTGGCTTACCTGCAGCGGTGTGTTCAGTCACATGAAATAACTTGGCTTCATTCTGTTGGTAAATTAAATAATTTTTTTCATATTACTACAAACTGATGCAAAGTCTTCATCAAAACTCTGTAGTTAAATCTTTAAAAGATTAATCATTTGAGTGTTAAAATATGTCATCCTGAATTACTGATCCAAGGTGACGTTATAGACAAATAGCCTCATATTTTGGTGAAAACTTTAATATTTCTGGTTTTCCTGTTTGTTCAGCTGCAAATCAACAACTAGAGAAAAACTACAGAGAACAAACGTGTCATTTAATCCCACACGGCTTTGTCTTATTGCTTCAGAGCAGCTCTCCATGCCTCAAATCAAACAGCCCATTAATGAATCTCCAAACACTTCAGTGAAGAAAACTGATTTATTTTCTCCCAGAATGCTTTGGGAGTAGATCCACCACCAACCACAGAAATATGAGACATCTGTTCATGTGCAAAATGAAAGAAAAAAAAGGCACAAGTTTCAAGTAATAAATGTTCACATGTGGTCTTTTTCTGAGGACGGCCATTGAATCGATGCTCCCACCTTTAAAAGAAACGATCCCAACATTCACATCATCATCAGCAGCAATAAATTAAACATAATAAATATTTCACAAAGCAATCAACAAAACAGTTTTACCTTCAAAATGCCCCAAATCACGAGATCACAGAATAATCTGATCCACTTCAGACCCCGCGGACAGTAATTACACACAGACCCCTGGAAAAACACCTCAATGAAGTCTGACCTCCCCCAAAAGACCCCCCCCCCCCTTAGAAAAATAGAGTCTTAGAGCCTTCATTACAAAACGAGAACAGATCAATCTCTTCTTCCTTTCTTTGGTCCCGGAATGCAGAGAACTGGTAGGAAGGTGGGAGGTCAGGTCCTGGACACAGAGGTGAAGTCACAACACGCTGACATCACAGCGGGAACACATCACTGCTGTCCTTCCCATGATGCAACAGTCCACGTGCCCCACATATGGTCTACACCTGGTCCACATGTGGTCTACACGTGGTCTACACATGGTCTACATGCAGTCTACGCGTGCCCCACATATGGTCTACACCTGGTCTACACGTGGTCTACACATGGTCTACATGCAGTCTACGCGTGCCCCACATATGGTCTACACCTGGTCTACATGTGGTCTACACATGGTCTACATGCAGTCTATGCATGCCCCACATATGGTCTACATGTGGACTACACCTGGTCTATACATGGTCTATACGTGGTTTACACCTGGTCTACATGTACATGTTCTGAAACCATGCTTCCACGTGTGCTTCATGCATATTTTCTGTAAGGGAGGAGGAGTATTGATCCATCTATAATCAATGATTATTAGGCTGCTGTAACATATCGAGAGGATTAAAGAGGAGGAAACTATCATCATCATCCTCCATGTGAGTCTCGGGTAGTAAACAAAAACAGCAACAACAATAACCTCACCCACTGATGACCTCTGGTACTCTGATACCTCTGGAAGACCAGGTTTAGGTCTAAGGCCATCCTCTCAGTAGGATATGGTGTGAGCACGTGATGAAAGTTTCTATTTAAATAATCTTTAGTCCAAATATGTAAAAAAAAAAAATAAAATAATGTAAGGCTGCTTTAATAAACCATTTCAAACACCACTTTGTGTAAAGAGTGCAGATCATGTCCTCCTCCACGCTGCTCCTCACTGCCCCCTGCTGGATGAACCTGCACCTGCATGAGCATCTTGATGTTGAAGAGATGTTTTCTGTGCTCGGGAGCAGCCGTGCACGGCAGGCGTGCTCAGTGTTCCTTCAGCCTGTGAAGAAGAGCTGAGGATGAATATCACGCTGACGGGAAGAAGGTTTCACAATGTTAAAAAATCCATTCAAATATTAACTTTCATCATGTAGAAAAAAATGTGTGGCTGAAAATGCTAAAACTTTATTATCGTCCCAGTTCATTTATTTTCATCCCAGGTTATTATCATCCCAGTTTATTTATTTTCATCCCACAGTTTATGTATTATCATCCCAGTTTATTTATTTTCATCCCACAGTTTATTTATTTTCATCCCACAGTTTATTTATTTTCATCCCAATTTATTTATTATCATCCCAGTTTATTTATTATCATCCCAAATTATTTATTTTCATCCCACAGTTTATTTATTATCATCCCAGTTTATTTATTATCATCATAGTTTATTTATTTTCATCCCACAGTTTATTTATTATCATCCCAGTTTATTTATTTTCATCCCACAGTTTATTTATTATCATCCCAGTTTATTTATTTTCATCCCACAGTTTATTTATTATCATCCCAGTTTATTTATTATCATCCCAGTTTATGTATTATCATCCCAGTTTATTTATCATCATCATAGTTTATTTATCATCATTCCACAGTTTATTTATTATCATCCCAGTTTGTTTATTATCATCCCAGTTTTTTTATTTTCATCCCAGTTTATTTATTATCATCCCAGTTTACTTATTTTCATCCCACAGTTTATGTATTATCATCCCAGTTTATTTATCATCATCATAGTTTATTTATCATCATCCCACAGTTTATTTATTATCATCCCAGTTTGTTTATTATCATCCCAGTTTATTTATTTTCATCCCAGTTTATTTATTATCATCCCAGATTATTTATTATGATCCCAGTTTATTTATTTTCATCCCAGTTTATTTATTATCATCCCAGTTTATTTATCATCATCATAGTTTATTTATCATCATCCCACAGTTTATTTATTATCATCCCAGTTTATTTATTTTCATCCCACAGTTTATTTATTATCATCCCAGTTTATTTATTATCATCCCAGTTTATTTATTTTCATCCCACAGTTTATTTATTATCATCCTAGTTTATTTATTATCATCCCAGATTATTTATTATCATCACACAGTTTATTTATTATCATCCCAGTTTATTTATTTTCATCCCACAGTTTATTTATTATCATCCCAGTTTATTTATTATCATCCCAGATTATTAATTATCATCCCAGTTTATTTATTATCATCCCACAGTTTATTTATTATCATCCCACAGTTCATTTATTATCATCCCAGTTTATTTATTAACATCCCAGTTTATTTATTATCATCCCAGTTTATTTATTTTCATCCCACAGTTTATTTATTATCATCACAGTTTATTTATTATCATCCCAATTTATTTATTATCATCACAGTTTATTTATTATCATCCCAATTTATTTATTATCATCGCAGTTTATTTATTATCATACCAGTTTATTTATTATCATCCCTCAGTTTATTTATTATCATCCCAGTTTATTTATTACCATCCCAGTTTATTTATTTTCATCCCACAGTTTACTTATTATCATCCCAGTTTATTTATTTTCATCCCACAGTTTATTTATTATCATCCCAGTTTATTTATTATCATCCCAGTTTATTTATTATCATCATAGTTTATTTATTTTCATCCCACAGTTTATTTATTATCATCCCAGTTTATTTATTATCATCCCAGTTTATTTATTATCATCACACAGTTTATTTATTAGCATCCCAGTTTATTTATTAACATCCCAGTTTATTTATTATCATCCCAGCTTATTTATTTTCATCCCACAGTTTATTTATTATCATCCCAGTTTATTTATTATCATCATAGTTTATTTATTTTCATCCCCCAGTTTATTTATTTTCATCCCACAATTTATTTATTATCATCTCAGTTTATTTATTATCATCGCACAGCTTATTTATTATCATCCCAGTTTATTTATTTTCATCCCACAGTTTATTTATTATCATCCCAGTTTATTTATTATCATCATAGTTTATTTATTATCATCCCACAGTTTATTTATTATCATCCCACAGTTTATTTATTATCATCCCAGTTTATTTATTATCATCCCAGTTTATTTATTATCATCCCACAGTTTATTTATTATCATCCCACTTTATTTATTATCATCCCACAGTTTATTTATTATCATCCCAGTTTATTTATGTTCATCCCACAGTTTATTTATTATCATCCCAGTTTATTTATTATCATCCCAGATTATTTATTATCATCCCAGTTTATTTATTATCATCACACAGTTTATTTATTATCATCCCAGTTTATTTATTTTCATCCCAGTTTATTTATTATCATCCCAGTTTATTTATTATCATCATAGTTTATTTATTTTCATCCCAGTTTATTTATTATCATCCCAGTTTATTTATTTTCATCCCAGTTTATTTATTATCATCCCAGTTTATTTATTATCATCCCAGTTTATTTATTATCCTCCCAGTTTATTTATTATCATCCCAGGTTATTTATTTTCATCCCACAGTTTATTTATTATCATCCCAGTTTATTTATTATCATCCCAGTTTATTTATTTTCATCCCACAGTTTATTTATTAGCATCGCAGTTTATCTATTATCATCCCAGTTTATTTATTATCATCCCAGTTCATTTATTTTCATCCCACAGTTTATTTATTATCATCCCAGTTTATTCATTATCATCCCAGTTTATTTATTATCATCCCAGATTATTTATTATCATCCCAGATTATTTATTATCATCACACAGTTTATTTATTATCATCCCAGTTTATTTATTTTCATCCCACAGTTTATTTATTATCATCCCAGTTTATTTATTATCATCCCAGTTTATTTATTATCATCATAGTTTATTTATTTTCATCCCACAGTTTATTTATTATCATCCCAGTTTATTTATTATCATCACACAGTTTATTTATTAGCATCCCAGTTTATTTATTAACATCCCAGTTTATTTATTATCATCCCAGGTTATTTATTTTCATCCCACAGTTTATTTATTAGCATCCCAGTTTATCTATTATCATCCCAGTTCATTTATTATCATCCCAGTTTATTTTCATCCCACAGTTTATTTATTATCATCCCAGATTATTTATTATCATCCCACAGTTTATTTATTATCATCTCAGTTTACTTATTATCATCCCAGTTTATTTATCATCATCCCAGTTTATTTATTATCATCCCACAGTTTATTTATTATCATCCCAGTTTACTTATTATCATCCCAGTTTATTTATTATCATCCCACAGTTTACTTATTATCATCCCAGTTTATTTATTTTCATCCCACAGTTTATTTATTATCATCCCACTTTATTTATTATCATCCCAGTTTATTTATTTTCATCCCACAGTTTATTTATTATCATCCCAGTTTACTTATTATCATCCCAGTTTATTTGTTATCATCCCAGTTTATTTATTATCATCACACAGTTTATTTATTATCATCCCAGTTTATTTATTATCATCCCAGTTTATTTATTATCATCCCAGTTTATTTATTATCATCCCAGTTTATTTATTATCATCACACAGTTTATTTATTATCATCCCAGTTTATTTATTAACATCCCAGTTCATTTATTATCATCCCAATTTATTTATTTTCATCCCACAGTTTATTGATTATCATCCCAGTTTATTTATTATCATCATAGTTTATTTATTTTCATCCCACAGTTTATTTATTATCATCCCAGTTTATTTATTTTCATCCCACAGTTTATTTATTATCATCCCAGTTTATTTATTATCATCATAGTTTATTTATTATCATCCCAGTTTATTTATTATCATCCCAGTTCATTTATTTTCATCCCACAGTTTATTTATTATCATCCCAGTTTATTCATTATCATCCCAGTTTATTTATTATCATCCCAGTTTATTTATTATCATCCCAGATTATTTATTATCATCACACAGTTTATTTATTATCATCCCAGTTTATTTATTTTCATCCCACAGTTTATTTATTATCATCCCAGTTTATTTATTATCATCCCAGTTTATTTATTATCATCATAGTTTATTTATTTTCATCCCACAGTTTATTTATTATCATCCCAGTTTATTTATTATCATCCCAGTTTATTTATCATCATCCCACAGTTTATTTATTTTCATCCCACAGTTTATTTATTTTCATCCCAAGTTATTTATTATCATCCCAGTTTATTTATTATCATCCCACAGTGTATTTATCATCCCAGTTTATTTATTATCATCCCAGATTATTTATTATCATCACAGTTTATTTATTATCATCCCAGTTTATTTATTACCATCCCAGTTTATTTATTTTCATCCCACAGTTTATTTATTATCATCACAGTTTATTTATTATCATCCCAGTTTATTTATTATCATCATAGTTTATTTATTATCATCCCAATTTATTTATTATCATCACAGTTTATTTATTATCATCGCAGTTTATTTATTATCATCCCAGTTTATTTATTATCATCCCACAGTTTATTTATTATCATCCCAGTTTATTTATTATCATCCCAGTTTATTTATTATCATCCCACAGTTTATTTATTATCATCCCACTTTATTTATTATCATCCCACAGTTTATTTATTATCATCCCAGTTTATTTATGTTCATCCCACAGTTTATTTATTATCATCCCAGTTTATTTATTATCATCCCAGTTTATTTATTATCATCACACAGTTTATTTATTATCATCCCAGTTTATTTATTTTCATCCCACAGTTTATTTATTATCATCCCAGTTTACTTATTATCATCCCAGTTTATTTATTATCATCATAGTTTATTTATTTTCATCCCACAGTTTATTTATTATCATCCCAGTTTATTTATTATCATCCCAGTTTATTTATTATCATCCCAGTTTATTTATTTTCATCCCACAGTTTATTTATTATCATCCCAGTTTATTTATTATCATCCCAGTTTATTTATTTTCATCCCACAGTTTATTTATTATCATCCTAGTTTATTTATTATCATCCCAGATTATTTATTATCATCACACAGTTTATTTATTATCATCCCAGTTTATTTATTTTCATCCCACAGTTTATTTATTATCATCCCAGTTTATTTATTATCATCCCAGTTTATTTATTATCATCATAGTTTATTTATTTTCATCCCACAGTTTATTTATTATCATCCCAGTTTATTTATTATCCTCCCAGTTTATTTATTATCATCACACAGTTTATTTATTAGCATCCCAGTTTATTTATTAACATCCCAGTTTATTTATTATCATCCCAGCTTATTTATTTTCATCCCACAGTTTATTTATTATCATCCCAGTTTATTTATTATCATCATAGTTTATTTATTTTCATCCCCCAGTTTATTTATTATCATCCCAGTTTATTTATTTTCATCCCACAGTTTATTTATTATCATCCCAGTTTATTTATGTTCATCCCACAGTTTATTTATTATCATCCCATTTTATTTATTATCATCATAGTTTATTTATTTTCATCCCAGTTTATTTATTTTCATCCCACAGTTTATTTATTATCATCTCAGATTATTTATTATCATCCCAGTTTATTTATTATCATCCCAGTTCATTTATTATCATCCCAGTTTCTTTATTTTCATCCCACAGTTTATTTATTATCATCCCAGTTTATTTATTATCATCCCAGTTTATTTATTATCATCCCAGTTTATTTATTATCATCCCACAGTTTATTTATTATCATCCCAGTTTATTTATTATCATCCCAGTTTATTTATTTTCATCCCACAGTTTATTTATTATCATCCTAGTTTATTTATTATCATCCCAGTTTATTTATTATCATCCCAGTTTATTTATTTTCATCCCACAGTTTATTTATTATCATCCCAGTTTATTTATTATCATCCCAGTTTATTTATTATCATCATAGTTTATTTATTTTCATCCCAGTTTATTTATTATCATCCCACAGTTTATTTATTATCATCCCAGTTTATTTATTATCATCACACAGTTTATTTATTAGCTATCCCAGTTTATTTATTAACATCCCAGTTTATTTATTCATCATCCCAGCTTATTTATTTTCATCCCACAGTTTATTTATTATCATCCCAGTTTATTTATTATCATCATAGTTTTATTTATTTTCATCCCCCAGTTTATTATTATCATCCAGTTTATTTATTTTCATCCCACAGTTTATTTATTATCAACCCAGTTTATTTATTATCATCCCAGTTTATTTATTATCATCCCACAGTTTATTTATTATCATCCCACTTTATTTATTATCATCCCACAGTTTATTCATTATCATCCCAGTTTATTTATGTTCATCCCACAGTTTATTTATCATCCCAGTTTATTTATTATCATCCCAGATTATTTATTATCATCACAGTTTATTTATTATCATCCCAGTTTATTTATTACCATCCCAGTTTATTTATTTTCATCCCACAGTTTATTTATTATCATCACAGTTTATTTATTATCATCCCAGTTTATTTATTATCATCATAGTTTATTTATTATCATCCCAATTTATTTATTATCATCACAGTTTATTTATTATCATCGCAGTTTATTTATTATCATCCCAGTTTATTTATTATCATCCCACAGTTTATTTATTATCATCCCAGTTTATTTATTATCATCCCAGTTTATTTATTATCATCCCACAGTTTATTTATTATCATCCCACTTTATTTATTATCATCCCACAGTTTATTTATTATCATCCCAGTTTATTTATGTTCATCCCACAGTTTACTTATTATCATCCCAGTTTATTTATTATCATCCCAGTTTATTTATTATCATCACACAGTTTATTTATTATCATCCCAGTTTATTTATTTTCATCCCACAGTTTATTTATTATCATCCCAGTTTATTTATTATCATCCCAGTTTATTTATTATCATCATAGTTTATTTATTTTCATCCCACAGTTTATTTATTATCATCCCAGTTTATTTATTATCATCCCAGTTTATTTATTATCATCCCAGTTTATTTATTTTCATCCCACAGTTTATTTATTATCATCCCAGTTTATTTATTATCATCCCAGTTTATTTATTTTCATCCCACAGTTTATTTATTATCATCCTAGTTTATTTATTATCATCCCAGATTATTTATTATCATCACACAGTTTATTTATTATCATCCCAGTTTATTTATTTTCATCCCAGTTTATTTATTATCATCATAGTTTATTTATTTTCATCCCACAGTTTATTTATTATCATCCCAGTTTATTTATTATCATCCCAGTTTATTTATTGTCATCACACAGTTTATTTATTAGCATCCCAGATTATTTATTAACATCCCAGTTTATTTATTATCATCCCAGCTTATTTATTTTCATCCCACAGTTTATTTATTAGCATCCCAGATTATTTATTAACATCCCAGTTTATTTATTATCATCCCAGCTTATTTATTTTCATCCCACAGTTTATTTATTAACATCCCAGTTTATTTATTATCATCCCAGCTTATTTATTTTCATCCCACAGTTTATTTATTATCATCCCAGTTTATTTATTATCATCATAGTTTATTTATTTTCATCCCCCAGTTTATTTATTATCATCCCAGTTTATTTATTTTCATCCCACAGTTTATTTATTATCATCCCATTTTATTTATTATCATCCCAGTTTATTTATTTTCATCCCACAGTTTATTTATTATCATCCCAGATTACTTATTATCATCCCAGTTTATTTATTATCATCCCAGTTTATTTATGTTCATCCCACAGTTTATTTATTATCATCCCAGTTTATTTATTATCATCATAGTTTATTTATTTTCATCCCAGTTTATTTATTTTCATCCCACAGTTTATTTATTATCATCTCAGATTATTTATTATCATCCCAGTTTATTTATTATCATCCCAGTTTATTTATTATCATCCCAGTTTATTTATTTTCATCCCACAGTTTATTTATTATCATCCTAGTTTATTTATTATCATCCCAGTTTATTTATCATCATCCCAGTTTATTTATGTTCATCCCACAGTTTATTTATTATCATCCCAGTTTATTTATTTTCATCCCACAGTTTATTTATTATCAACCCAGTTTATTTATTATCATCCCAGATTATTTATTGTCATCCCAGTTTATTTATTATCATCCCACAGTTTATTTATTATCATCCCACTTTATTTATTATCATCCCACAGTTTATTCATTATCATCCCAGTTTATTTATGTTCATCCCACAGTTTATTTATTATCATCCCAGATTATTTATTATCATCCCAGTTTATTTATTATCATCCCAGTTTATTTATTATCATCCCAGTTTATTTATTATCATCCCAGTTTATTTATTATCATCCCAGATTATTTATTATCATCCCACAGTTTATTTATTATCATCCCAGTTTATTTATTATCATCATAGTTTATTTATTTTCATCCCACAGTTTATTTATTATCATCCCAGTTTATTTATTTTCATCCCACAGTTTATTTATTATCATCCCAGTTTATTTATTATCATCCCAGTTTATTTATTATCATCCCAGTTTATTTATTTTCATCCCACAGTTTATTTATTATCATCCTAGTTTATTTATTATCATCCCAGATTATTTATCATCATCCCAGTTTATTTATGTTCATCCCACAGTTTATTTATTATCATCCCAGTTTATTTATTTTCATCCCACAGTTTATTTATTATCAACCCAGTTTATTTATTATCATCCCAGTTTATTTATTATCATCCCACAGTTTATTTATTATCATCCCACTTTATTTATTATCATCCCACAGTTTATTTATTATCATCCCAGTTTATTTATTATCATCATAGTTTATTTATTATCATCCCACAGTTTATTTATTATCATCCCAGTTTATTTATTTTCATCCCACAGTTTATTTATTATCATCCCAGTTTATTTATTATCATCCCAGTTTATTTATTATCATCCCAGTTTATTTATTTTCATCCCACAGTTTATTTATTATCATCCTAGTTTATTTATTATCATCCCAGTTTATTTATCATCATCCCAGTTTATTTATGTTCATCCCACAGTTTATTTATTATCATCCCAGTTTATTTATTTTCATCCCACAGTTTATTTATTATCAACCCAGTTTATTTATTATCATCCCAGTTTATTTATTATCATCCCAGTTTATTTATTATCATCCCACAGTTTATTTATTATCATCCCACTTTATTTATTATCATCCCACAGTTTATTCATTATCATCCCAGTTTATTTATGTTCATCCCACAGTTTATTTATTATCATCCCAGATTATTTATTATCATCCCAGTTTATTTATTATCATCACACAGTTTATTTATTATCATCCCAGTTTATTTATTTTCATCCCACAGTTTATTTATTATCATCCCAGTTTATTTATTATCATCATAGTTTATTTATTTTCATCCCACAGTTTATTTATTATCATCCCAGTTTATTTATTATCATCCCAGTTTATTTATTATCATCCCACAGTTTATTTATTATCATCCCACTTTATTTATTATCATCCCACAGTTTATTCATTATCATCCCAGTTTATTTATGTTCATCCCACAGTTTATTTATTATCATCCCAGTTTATTTATTATCATCTCAGTTTATTTATTATCATCACACAGTTTATTTATTATCATCCCAGCTTATTTATTTTCATCCCACAGTTTATTTATTATCATCCCAGTTTATTTATTATCATCCCAGTTTATTTATTATCATCCCACAGTTTATTTATTATCATCCCAGTTTACTTATTATCATCCCAGATTATTTATTATCATCCCATTTTATTTATTATCATCCCAGTTAATTTATTATCATCCCAGTTTATTTATTTTCATCCCACAGTTTATTTATTATCATCTCAGTTTACTTATTATCATCCCAGTTTATTTATCATCATCCCAGTTTATTTATTATCATCCCACAGTTTATTTATTATCATCCCAGTTTATTTATTATCATCCCAGTTTATTTATTATCATCCCAGTTTAGTTATTATCATCCCAGTTTATTTATTATCATCCCAGATTACTTATTATCATCCCAGTTTATTTATTTTCATCCCACAGTTTATTTATTATCATCCCACTTTATTTATTATCATCCCAGTTTATTTATTTTCATCCCACAGTTTATTTATTATCATCCCAGTTTACTTATTATCATCCCAGTTTATTTGTTATCATCCCAGTTTATTTATTATCATCCCAGTTTATTTCTTTTCATCCCACAGTTTATTTATTATCATCCCAGTTTACTTATTATCATCCCAGTTTATTTGTTATCATCCCAGTTTATTTATTATCATCACACAGTTTATTTATTATCATCCCAGTTTATTTATTATCATCCCAGTTTATTTATTATCATCCCAGTTTATTTATTATCATCACACAGTTTATTTATTATCATCCCAGTTTATTTATTAACATCCCAGTTCATTTATTATCATCCCAGTTTATTTATTTTCATCCCACAGTTTATTTATTATCATCCCAGTTTATTTATTATCATCATAGTTTATTTATTTTCATCCCACAGTTTATTTATTATCATCCCAGTTTATTTATTTTCATCCCACAGTTTATTTATTATCATCCCAGTTTATTTATTATCATCCCAGTTTATTTATTATCATCCCAGTTTATTTATTATCATCCCAGTTTATTTATTTTCATCCCACAGTTTATTTATTATCATCCCACTTTATTTATTATCATCCCACAGTTTATTCATTATCATCCCAGTTTATTTATGTTCATCCCACAGTTTATTTATTATCATCCCAGTTTATTTATTATCATCTCAGTTTATTTATTATCATCACACAGTTTATTTATTATCATCCCAGCTTATTTATTTTCATCCCACAGTTTATTTATTATCATCCCAGTTTATTTATTATCATCCCAGTTTATTTATTATCATCCCAGTTTATTTATTTTCATCCCACAGTTTATTTATTATCATCCCACTTTATTTATTATCATCCCACAGTTTATTCATTATCATCCCAGTTTATTTATGTTCATCCCACAGTTTATTTATTATCATCCCAGTTTATTTATTATCATCTCAGTTTATTTATTATCATCACACAGTTTATTTATTATCATCCCAGCTTATTTATTTTCATCCCACAGTTTATTTATTATCATCCCAGTTTATTTATTATCATCCCAGTTTATTTATTATCATCCCACAGTTTATTTATTATCATCCCAGTTTACTTATTATCATCCCAGATTATTTATTATCATCCCATTTTATTTATTATCATCCCAGTTTATTTATTATCATCCCAGTTTATTTATTTTCATCCCACAGTTTATTTATTATCATCTTAGTTTACTTATTATCATCCCAGTTTATTTATCATCATCCCAGTTTATTTATTATCATCCCACAGTTTATTTATTATCATCCCAGTTTATTTATTATCATCCCAGTTTATTTATTATCATCCCAGTTTAGTTATTATCATCCCAGTTTATTTATTATCATCCCAGATTACTTATTATCATCCCAGTTTATTTATTTTCATCCCACAGTTTATTTATTATCATCCCACTTTATTTATTATCATCCCAGTTTATTTATTTTCATCCCACAGTTTATTTATTATCATCCCAGTTTACTTATTATCATCCCAGTTTATTTGTTATCATCCCAGTTTATTTATTATCATCACACAGTTTATTTATCATCATCCCAGTTTATTTATTATCATCCCAGTTTATTATCATCCCAGTTTATTTATTATCATCCCACAGTTTATTTATTATCATCCCAGTTTATTTATTAACATCCCAGTTCATTTATTATCATCCCAGTTTATTTATTATCATCCCACAGTTTATTTATTATCATCCCAGTTTATTTATTATCATCACACAGTTTATTTATTATCATCCCAGTTTATTTATTAACATCCCAGTTCATTTATTATCATCCCAGTTTATTTATTTTCATCCCACAGTTTATTTATTATCATCCCAGTTTATTTATTATCATCATAGTTTATTTATTTTCATCCCACAGTTTATTTATTATCATCCCAGTTTATTTATTTTCATCCCACAGTTTATTTATTATCATCCCAGTTTATTTATTATCATCCCAGTTTATTTATTATCATCCCAGTTTATTTATTTTCATCCCACAGTTTATTTATTATCATCCCAGTTCATTTATTATCATCCCAGTTTATTTATTATCATCCCAGTTTATTTATCTTCATCCCACAGTTTACTTATTATCATCCCAGTTTATTTATTATCATCCCAGATTATTTATTATCATCCCACAGTTTTTACTTTTCTAACCCAGTTATCATGAGCAGTAGCTTCGGGTTATCTGCTCCTACTTTGGGATTTCTTTCTTGAATGTATATATGAGTTTGGCCGTGTTTTTAACAGTTTTATTTCTTGTATGCATCCCTTGTATAAACTGCCTCTGCCAGATTGTTGCTGAAAATCAGAATTGCTTCTCAGCCAAATTACCTCAGAATTACATTAAAAAGAAAAACAGCTGAACTGACAGAAAAAAGACCAAACAGAACACCCAGATCCAGATCACCCAGATCCAGATCACCCAGATCCAGAACACCCAGATCCAGAACACCCAGATCCAGAACACCCAGATCCAGAACATCCAGATCCAGAACACCCAGATCCAGAACATCCAGATCCAGAACACCCAGATCCAGAACACCCAGATCCAGAACATCCAGATCCAGAACACCCAGATCCAGATCACCCAGATCCAGAACAACCAGATCCAGATCACCCAGATCAAGAACATCCAGATCCAGAACACCCAGATCCAGATCACCCAGATCCAGAACACCCAGATCCAGAACATCCACATCCAGATCATCCAGATCCAGATCATCCAGATCCAGATCACCCAGATCCAAAACTCCCAGATCCCAAACTCCCAGATCCAGAACATCTAGATCCAGATCATCCATATCCAGAACACTCAGGTCCAGATCACCCAGATCCAGAACAACCAGATCCACAACATCCAGATCCAGAACACCCAGATCCAGAACATCCACATCCAGAACACCCAGATCCAGAACATCCACATCCAGAACACCCAGATCCAGAACATCCACATCCAGAACACCCAGATCCAGAACATCCACATCCAGATCCAGATGATCCAGATCCAGAACACCCAGATCCAGATCACCCAGATCAAGAACATCCAGATCCAGAACACCCAGATCCAGATCACCCAGATCCAGAACACCCAGATCCAGAACATCCACATCCAGATCATCCAGATCCAGATCATCCAGATCCAGATCACCCAGATCCAAAACTCCCAGATCCCAAACTCCCAGATCCAGAACATCTAGATCCAGATCATCCATATCCAGAACACTCAGATCCAGATCACCCAGATCCAGAACAACCAGATCCACAACATCCAGATCCAGAACACCCAGATCCAGAACATCCACATCCAGAACACCCAGATCCACAATATCCAGATCCAGAACACCCAGATCCAGAACATCCACATCCAGAACACCCAGATCCAGAACATCCACATCCAGAACACCCAGATCCAGAACATCCACATCCAGATCCAGATGATCCAGATCATCCAGATCCAGATCATCCTGATCCAGAACACCCAGATCCAGAACATCCACATCCAGAACACCCAGATCCAGAACATCCACATCCAGATCCAGATCATCCAGATCCAGATCATCCAGATCCAGATCATCCAGATCCAGAACACCCAGATCCAGAACACCCAGATCCTGATCACCCAAATCCAGGATCATCCAGATCCAGATCACCAAGATCCTCAACAACCAGATCTAGATCATCCAGATCCAGAACACCAAGATCCAGAACACCCAGATCCAGATCTTCCAGATCCAGAACACCCAGATCCTGATCACCCAAATCCAGATCAGCCAGATCCAGATCACCAAGATCCAGAACATCTAGATCCAGATCTTCCAGATCCAGAACCCCCAGATCCAGATCACCCAGATCCAGATCATACAGACACGAAACCAGCAGATTCTTCCTCTGTGGAAGCATCAGCCCTGATCCGTGTGTGGACACGGTCCTGTGGAAGCTAGCTGAGAACTTCTACGTCTTACACAGACACACGTTTAGCAGTTTAGTGGATCTCTGGAGTTATAAATGAAACTGATGATGTGAGTGAAACTGGGAGTGATGAGCGGCAGCCAATCAGAGTACACCTTGTGTGATGAAGACTTACTCAACCGCAGAGATTGGATGGGATTTGGATGAGGTCATCTCTTTCGTCACAAGCCGTAACAACAGCTACACACAGAGAGAAACATGTCTGTTTACAGTCACTTCAACAGGTAAAAACTACAAGCTGCTGTAGCAGCATGAAAGCAGGAACCTGGGTGGGGAAAACAGATTCAGACGAACACGACCAAGCAGAGTCGTAAACCACTCTATGGTTCAAGCACTCACCAGCAGAGCCAGGAAGTCAGCCGTCATCAGCATGTAGAAGACCTGATCCCAGCCTCCTGCGGACAACAGGCCGGCCAGCAGGGGGCCCAGCGCCGCTCCTGCAGAGACATCACCATTAAAACTCTGTAACGAGAGGACGTCTGCTGAACAAAAGAATGATGAGAATGTCTAAACCTGTTAATCTCTGAGTGGAGAGTCATGTTTCATCGATCAGAGAAAACAAAGCTGAAATCTTTACACACAGTTTCTACACAGACTACTTATACAGCCCTTTTCTAGTCATACTGACCAATCAGAGCGCTTTACACCACATCACGTTCACACACACACACACACACACACACACACACACACACACACACACACACACACACTCGTACTGTTATATACCAAGTGCTTTGTTCTATCAGGCATATTCATACCCCAAGAGACACATCGGTAGGCAACGTAGGGTTCAGTGTCTTGCCCAAGGACACTTCGAAAAAGCCTGGAATCAATCCACCGACTTTATGGTTGGTGGATGACTGCTCTTCCTCCTGAGCAACAGCTGCCCACTGTGGGAAGGCAGATTTATTCATACCGTTTTATTTCTTTAAAAACAACATTACAGCGGACCAACCTTCTGTTTAATAAAGCAGCACAAACAACGAACGAGGATCAAAAAGCAAATACAGGTAAAACCATGTAGGTCACTAAACGCAACACGAGCGAAAACGAGAGAAAGTCTGTTTTAAAATGAGTTTTAAAACATCTCAAGACGTTCAAGCGAGTCAGATTCAGTACCAACATGACTGGTTATAAAAAGGAGCACCTCAGAGAGGCAGAGTCTCCCAGTGAAAAGAAAAATGTTGCTGAATGTAAAACTGCAAAGACTTTAGACCTTCCACCATACCGCCGCTGGACCGAGACTGGAACCAGTTTCCTCCAGGGTCTCCACACTCCGAAGTGTGCAGACCCTGAATTGGGACACAGCTTTAGACTGCAAAACTTCATTTGTGTCAGAACATGCATGTAAATGGCTTTAATAATAAGTCAGCACTGAGGTTTTTCCCACCTTGGAAAGGATGTCATTCCATCATAGGATGTGTGTTACAAAGAAAAACAAACCTCTAACTGTGATGAGTTTCTGTGGGTTTCAGAGTTTGTCATTATCATGAAACTCATCCCATAAGCTCATCCAGATCAGAATCACTTCAGTATTAGTTTGTTTGGTGGTGCAGCCTGATTAATGTCATCTTCATGGGACCTTGTGTTTCTGCCTCCTGTCAGAAATAACATATCTACAACACAACTACCTGGGCTGGTATCAGGGTATGGCTTATACAGAAAGCTGAGATCAAAATCAGGAGATGTGTTACTGTGTCAGAGTAAATTCAATTGGAAAACAGATGGAAATGTAAATAGTTATCTCCTCCCAAAAGAAAACCACATTACTTTCAGTGGAAACCAGAGGCTAGCAGCCCAGTTCATCTAGGAATGAATAAACCCCACCTCCATATTTAGACCGGGTTAGTGTAAGTTTTAATCGGTTTAGCGTTGGTAGTACCAACCTACAGATCCGGTGCCGTCGATGATGGCGGTGACGGTGGACAAGGCTCGGGCGTTGCCTTTCAGGCTTTTGTGGGTCCCCTAAAATCAGAGCAGAGGGACCAGACTGAGAGCCGGGTACACATTTAGTGAATTATTCAGACTTTTTAGTCTGGATCTGAATGAAACTGGATCACAGTCAGACATGTTTACCAGATCAGCTGACACAGCGGTGGTGATGAGGGCGTATGGTCCGTTCACCAGACCTCCACATACCAACAGCATGCCTAAGAAACAGGTACAACTCAGAAGTTTAACCTAACACACACACACACACACACACACACACACAGCTTCTCTATTTACTATATCCTTTATTTAACTTCTTTATTATATATTATTTTCCTCCTGAACTCATTCTGTAATCATCATTTCCCTTGGGGTATGAATAAAATCTCAATTACATCATATGACCAGGAAGGTCATACACACACGAACACACTAAAATAAAAAAAAAACAAGAGCTCACCACCATGAAAACCGTTTATACAAACATTTCAATAAGTGAAGCAAGTACTGACTGAAGGAGAGCTGAAGGCTTCTAAACACTAATACTGAACTACTGATGGAATGAAAATCAATAACTGAGTGCATCTGTCAGCTGGACCTCATCAGTTCTGGTCTTGGTTCTGACCACACAAACACAGCAGACCCTGTTCATGTGATGTCTGAGTGACAGCAGCTTCTCACCGATGGTCGGGCCCAGACCCAGCTTACTGATCAAGGAGAAGCCGTACAGCTGCAGGACACAAACACATCAGGGAGGTAAGAACCTAGAACTTTCAGAACCCACAAAACAAAGCAGCAGAACCTCAGACCACACAACCGGACAATGATTTATCTACCACCCCAAATCCAAACCAGCTGGCTCTCTGTGTAAAATGATGACAAGAGAAAGATTTACAAACCCTGTCAACATATCAGACGATGAAACTGAGACATTTTAGCATGTGGTGGAAAATATGAGCTGTTATACTTGTTGGAAGTGGAGTTGTAAATGTGTCCAGTGACAGCCTACAACACATGGAGTGGGAACTCACCATGGGAGCAGCCAGCAGCAACATGACTGCACAGGTGGTCGCTCGCTTTCCCAGCTTATCAGAGATCAGTCCTGCCAGGATCCCCCCTGTGGGAACATGTCAGACATCACACACCACAGTCTCATTCTGCTTGCACACAGGACCAGAAAACTCACTTACCCACTATTCCTCCAACATCAAACAGGGTGGAGAGGTCACCAGCTTTCTTTGCATCCAGGTGAGCTGCAACACACACAGCTGGTGGTGAGTGTTTGTTCCAGGTGATAAAGCTGAGGAGTCATTTCTAGGACTGCTAGCTTAGCCTTCACACTGAAGGTGGTGTTAAAAAGTTCTGCTCAGCTCTATCAGCAGCAGCGCCCTGTGCCTCTCAGTCCTGTTTAGAGCTGAGATGGATCATTAGTCTGTAGTGGAGAATCCATCAGTTCCTCTGGGAACCAAACTTCTGGATGGTCTACACACCCTGGCAGCTTCAGGTGAGACAAGTCAAACACAGGTTACTTCCACAACTGCTCTGACTGTTTGCTCCTGACACTGACAGACAGATGCTTCAATCAGCTGCTAACAGTGCTAATACTTCCTGCAGAGGTCACCTGACTCATGGAGGATTTATCTACTCCTGAGTCCATTTCAAGCCACCACAGTCACACACCTTCTAACCTCTGCTGGGTTTGACCACTCAGCCTGTTGCACTTTAGACATAAACATGATTATTTGAATAACCTGGCTTTTTTCTGCTGCTTCTAAATACACAAGAGGAGGAAGAACATGTTAAATCCTCTGCTGCAGTCATTACCCTCCTAAACAGAGCCCCTGTACAGACATGATCCTACCGTCCAGAAGACGTTTGCAGACACCAGGAAGCAGCTATGTTTCTGTCTTAGGCAGGAGAAATGAAAAAAAAAGATGGCTTGAATGCAAAAAGGTCTCCAGAAGCTAACTTGATAGATAAAAAGGTCAAAGACTTTCCCACGTTTACTTCTGGAGAGGATGAAATTCATGTAACACTAATAGAGAACAAACCAGTACAACTGATGGTATAGTACAACTTGGTTAGTACATCTAAATTTGCTCATACTGCATATGTGATGCTAAAGGCAGACACTACAGCAGCAATGCTAACACGTAGCATAGTAACATGACTACTGGGAAGCAGCAATGCTAACATGTAGCATAGTAACATGACTACTGGGAAGCAGCAATGCTAACACGTAGCATAGTAACATGACTACTGGGAAGCAGCAATGCTAACACGTAGCATAGTAACATGACTACTGGGAAGCAGCAATGCTAACATGTAGCATAGTAACATGACTACTGGGAAGCAGCAATGCTAACACGTAGCATAGTAACATGACTACTGGGAAGCAGCAATGCTAACACGTAGCATAGTAACATGACTAGCAGGAAGCAGCAATGCTAACACGTAGCATAGCAACATGACTAGCAGGAAGCAGCAATGCTAACATGTAGCATAGCAACATGACTAGCAGGAAGCAGCAATGCTAACATGTAGCATAGCAACATGACTAGCAGGAAGCAGCAATGCTAACATGTAGCACAGTAACATGACTAGCAGGAAGCAGCAATGCTAGCATGTAGCACAGCAACATGACTAGCAGGAAGCAGCAATGCTAACATGTAGCATAGTAACATGACTAGCAGGAAGCAGCAATGCTAGCATGTAGCATAGTAACATGACTAGCAGGAAGCAGCAATGCTAACATGTAGCATAGTAACATGACTAGCAGGAAGCAGCAATGCTAGCATGTAGCATAGTAACATGACTAGCAGGAAGCAGCAATGCTAGCATGTAGCATAGTAACATGACTAGCAGGAAGCAGCCATGCTAACATGTAGCATAGTAACATGACTAGCAGGAAGCAGCAATGCTAACATGTAGCATAGTAACATGACTAGCAGGAAGCAGCAATGCTAACATGTAGCATAGTAACATGACTAGCAGGAAGCAGCCATGCTAACATGTAGCATAGTAACATGACTAGCAGGAAGCAGCAATGCTAACATGTAGCATAGTAACATGACTAGCAGGAAGCAGCAATGCTAACATGTAGCATAGTAACATGACTAGCAGGAAGCAGCAATGCTAACATGTAGCATAGTAACATGACTAGCAGGAAGCAGCCATGCTAACATGTAGCATAGTAACATGACTAGCAGGAAGCAGCAATGCTAACATGTAGCATAGTAACATGACTAGCAGGAAGCAGCAATGCTAACATGTAGCATAGTAACATGACTAGCAGGAAGCAGCAATGCTAACATGTAGCATAGTAACATGACTAGCAGGAAGCAGCAATGCTAACATGTAGCATAGTAACATGACTAGCAGGAAGCAGCAATGCTAACATGTAGCATAGTAACATGACTAGCAGGAAGCAGCAATGCTAGCATGTAGCATAGCAACATGACTAGCAGGAAGCAGCAATGCTAACATTTAGCATAGCAACACGATGGGAGAAACTCAGCTAAAAGACTCCACCAAGCATCGGCATCCAAACCAAACACAGTTCAAACCCCAGCAGTTATACAGGAATGAAAACCAGGAGAGCAGCTCCGTCCACTTTACAGCTTCTGATAATTTCTCCACACAAACCAGGAGTCACATGACAGCAGAGACTCTGCTGGTTCCAGAGACGTCTGTCTCATCACCGTGGGACAGAAACTCTGGAGCTAGCACTACTTTACTTTTTTATTTTCTACTGTGGTCCAGGTGAATTTAGTCTGACACAGTAACACATATCTTCTGTAATAATCTCACACATCTTGTAGTTTTTAGGATTTGCTTAATTTATTTTGGGTTTGTTATTTCAGACAGGAGGCAGAATAAATAGGCTGGTGATGAAGACTTTAAAGTGAGTCCCTCCCTGAAGGCTGTATCCTCTACTCAGGTTGATACTCACCAGCTTTGGTGATGTAGAGCGGCAGCCAGAAGAGGAACGTATAACTGACCAGCTTAGCAAACAGCAGACACAGAGAGAACTCAATCACCCCCTGCAGACAAACAGCATCATCAGAAAACGACATGCATGTCTGAAATCATCACTCTGATACCGACATATTCTGGACTGATCAGTTCTGATCACTTGTGTTAGCTTCACTGACCGGTATCCGCAGGGCTCCCATGAAGCTGATGGCGGATGGCTCCGACTCGCTCTTCACCACCACAACCGGCTGGACAGGGACACATATGCTGTCCTGGGGCAGCAGCAGCTCTGTGTCGTAACTCTGATGGATGGCAAAGACAGATCAGGACTTACAGGTGAAGCTGGCTCTGACCCAAATAGCCAGGACACCTCTTCCAGGAAGAGAAACAAGTACCACGGATCCATACCACACCTAATTATAACCCCCCCAAATCATCTCAAATTAAGACTTTAATCAACTGAGTTCATTCCTGAGGGTCCAAACTGATTTTATGTGAAGGTTTTCTAACCATCACAGAGAAAAAGGATAAGGTAAATTAACCAGACTGGGACATGATGGGTTTTTAAAGATTGACATTCAATATAAAATGTCAAGTGTGACATCCCTGCTTTCACTGGTGGGAAAACACATGTTCAACTGGTTTGGGTTTTATGTGAAAAATTCTCCAACCAGCCATCAACTGGTCAAAAAATGTAAGTTAGAATCCCCACATGATGGAGAGTAATAACTGGTCATGTTGAAGCAGGAAGCTGACATGAAACTGATGGTACATCCAGTAGATTTGTTCCTGCCCAATCACACACTCAGTTCACACCTGCTCCAATTCCTCATCTCCATCTAACAGCCTTTAACCAGTTTGCTGTTAAAAACGGGTAAAGGCTTGCCTCTGATGAAATCCAACCACCAAATTTACCAGAAAGGTTCAAGAAACGCTGAGGCTAGATCCAAACGACTTCCCTGAGACAAACAGGTGACCAAATGTCAAAATCTAGCAGCAAGAAGGCTGAACAATTCACGCAGAGTCAGCGTCATGGTGGCACATGTTGTGGACAACATGTCTCAGCTAGGTCTCGGTCCTGTTGAGACTTTTGGATCCAGTCTCAGAATAACGTTACTCATCCCCCACTGAGGTGAGGGCTGCTGAAGCCAGCATCAAGAACCTGGAATCACAACTAACCTTCCTGCTCTGAACACTGTTCTCGCAGCAGTAATATTCCTATAATCTTATTCCTATAACCGTGTTGTTCTGTTGGCTGATTCCAGTTCTGTTATTCATACAGGCCAATGTCGACCCAACACCAGGAACAGGTTAACATAAGGCACAGCCAACACTTAAATGTAAAAATTCATCTGTATCCTTCTTGGATAGGTAGGACAAATGTTAATTCTGGTAGGTTAGATATTAACCCTTTAGAGATAAAAGCATACTGAGTTTATGGTGGCAGTAAACAGCTGAGGAAGTACTTCATGCTGTATGCTCAGCAGCTGCTGATGTAAAGTGCTTTATAAATAAAGTTGGCTTGGCTTGGTGTACTCTGTTCTCTTTCACTGACAATGAGCGCGTCCTCGCCAGCTCACTAGAGGGTCTTTTAACTCCACTTGCCTCACAAAGTTTGAACAGACCCCCAGACTCAAACACTGATGTCATGTGAATGAGACAGAACTAATCAGCACTGAGAAGAAGACAGCCATGCTGCCTCTACGGGTTTTCATTTGCGTTGTAGCTACAAGAACCTGGCTGCCATGTTTCTGTCAGCCTGTCCCAGCTGTGGCTACACATGTAGGTACTATCATGGAGTGGGAACGAGGACTGAATGAATAACGGATTCATTGTAAAGTGCTTGAAAAGTGCTAAAGAAATATAATCCACTCTTATAAACACCAGCCAGAGCAGGGTCACAATTAGCACATCCTGGAGATGGAGACACTGAAATCATCTGATAGACGAGACCAGAACCAACTGGACTGACGGAACCAAACAGAATGACATCTGACTAATGTTGAATTTAAGTAAATATGGGGCTAGACTTTAATGCCAGAAAAATAAACTATAAGACTGGCAAAGCTGCTGGGATCTGCGGGGCTGAGTGTCATTAGCATAAAGGGTTACATTATGGTCCAAAATCAGCTGCCAAGAGGTAGCATGTCCATTTACTTAATTCCAACACAGGACAACACATAATGTTAATAACAGTCTCAAACACACCTGGTTTTTGTTGTCCTTGTACTGCAGGTACACCTCTGTGTGTCCATTAGTTCTTTTCCAACTGTGAGCTGCCAACTGATAGAAGACAGAAAGAAAGTCATGATGACACAAAGCTGCTGTTACAGTGGTGGATTAACTGTTAACAGTCAGATAAATGTGAACTTTGGTGGGATAAATGTGAATATTAGTTGGATAAATATGAACTTTGGTGGGATTAATGTGAATATTAGTTGGATAAATATGAACTTTGGTGGGATTAATGTGAACTTGGTGAGATAAATATGAACTTTGGTGGGATTAATGTGAACTTGGTGAGATAAATATGAACTTTGGTGGGATTAATGTAAATATTGGTTGGATAAATATGAACTTTGGTGGTATAAATGTGAACTTGGTGGGATAAATATTAACTTTGGTGGGATAAATGTGAATATTGGTTGGACAAATATGAACTTTGGTGGGATTAATGTGAACATTGGTTAGACAAATGTGAACTTTGGTTGGATAAATGTGAACATTGGTTAGATAAATATGAAGTTTGGTTGGATAAAGGTGAATATTGGTTGGATAAATATGAACTTTGGTGGGATTAATGTGAATATTGGTTGGATAAATGTGAACTTTGGTGGGATTAATGTCAATATTGGTTGGATAAATGTGAACTTTTGTGGGATAAATTGGAATATTAGTTGGATAAAAAAAGAAATTGGGTGGGATTAATGTGAATATTGGTGGGATTAATGTGAATATTGGTTAGATAAATATGAACTTTGGTGGGATTAATGTGAATATTGGTTGGAAAAATGTGAACTTTGGTGGGATAAATTTGAATATTAGATGGCTAAAAAAGAAATTGGGTGGGATTAATGTGAATATTGGTTGGATAAATATGAACTTTGGTGGGATTAATGTGAATATTGGTTGGAAAAATGTGAACTTTTGTGGGATAAATTTGAATATTAGTTGGATAAAAAAGAAATTGGGTGGGATTAATGTAAAAGTGAACATTGGTTAGATAAATATGAACTTTGGTTGGATAAATGTGAATTTTGGTTGGATAAATATGAACTTTGGTGGGATAAATGTGAATATTGGTTGGAAAAATGTGAACCTTTGTGGGATAAATTTGAATATTAGTTGGATAAAAAAGAAATTGGGTGGGATTAATGTGAATATTGGTTGGATAAATATGAACTTTGGTGGGATTAATGTGAATATTGGTTGGATAAATGTGAATATTGGTTGGATAAATGTGAATATTGGTTGGATAAATGTGAATATTGTTTGGATAAATGTGAACTTGGTGGGAATAAATGTGAACTTTGGTGGGATTAATAGAAACTTTGGTGGGATTAATGTGTATATTGGTTGGATAAATGTGAATATTGGTTGGATAAATGTGAACTTGGTGGGATAAATGTGAATTTTGGTGGGATTAATGTGAACTTGGTGGGATTAATGTGAACTGTGGTTGGATAAATGTGAACTTTGGTGCGATAAATGTGAACTTGGTGGGATACATGTGAACTTTGGTGAGATTAATGTGAATACTGGTTCAATAAATGTGAACTTGGTGGGATAAATGTGAACTTTGGTGGGATTAATAGGAAGTTTGGTGGGATTAATGTGTATATTGGTTGGATAAATGTGAATATTGGTTGGATAAATGTGAATATTGTTTGGATAAATGTGAACTTGGTGGGATACATGTGAATTTTGGTGGGATTAATGTGAACTTGGTGGGATTAATGTGAACTGTGGTTGGATAAATGTGAACTTTGGTGCGATAAATGTGAACTTGGTGGGATACATGTGAACTTTGGTGAGATTAATGTGAATACTAGTTCGATAAATGTGAAATTTGGTGGGATTAATGTGAACTTTTGATGAGTAATGTTGCTTTTGAGACTGTCGTAACTTCAACTCTGACTGAATTAACATGATTCTGTTCGATGTAATAATTCAGATTAAAAAATCTGATGAAATGACAGGATTTAACTTTGGTTGCCACAAACGACTGAAGGATTGCTGAATTTAAAACAAGCCTTAGAGTTTAATCCAGATTCACAGCCACTGTTCGTGCAAAGGAAGATTAAAATCAGGAGCTGCTGAACCATGCCGAGGAGGAGTCAGGAATCCTCAGAGATTCTGTTAGGAAGGAAGTGCTTCCAGCCAGCTGTAGTTAATAATGGAGAACATCCAGTTCTACTCACATTTCCAGGAGATAAATTCTGAGCGTACATGTTTTTCAGGTCGTTGGGATCTGCAGAGAGAAACCAGGGTATGATTTGTTACCTTCATTATTTTTTTCCTTCAGCTTAAATTACTTTGCATCTGAAGATTAGATTCTTGATGGTTTTAAAGTTAAAGTTTTAGGTTTCGGTATAAAGATGCCACACTCACGCTCAATGAGGAAGAGGAAGCAGACCACGCCCATGGCTGCGATGATGAGTCCTGGTACGATGAAGGACAGGCCCCAGTTAGAAGAGACCCAGTATCCAGCGATCAGAGAGCCCAGGATGTTTCCCACTGAGGTGTGGGAGTTCCACAGGCCCATGATGAGTCCACGCCTGACAGCAGGCCGGGAAGGAGCACACACACCAGTCAGGACGGTACTGACCCCATGTGTACGCCCACGCTATCACAAACAACAATAACTTCACCATACCTTCCCTTTCCAAACCAGTTCCCGATGCAAGTCACCACACTGGGCCAGCCGGTGGTCTGGACCAAACCATTGGCCACCTGAAACATCACAACAGGTGGATCAACATCTCCTGTGCACGTGTAATCAGACCACATGTAAAGGGAAGTCAGCTCGGTGTATATCCACAGGTGAAAGTAAAGCAGATCTCACCTGGACAAATATGTAGAAGGCCAGACTGTGGACGTTGTAGACGTACCCGAGTCCAAACAGGCAGGTGAAGAGGCCGCTGCACAGCATCCCCACGGTGAGGTACAGTCGGATGGGCAGCCGCTCCCCAATGATGCCGCTGCATGGAGGAACATGCTTTTAGTTTAACTCCTAACCCTCATCAAGGAGATGGTGTCACGTTAAGGAGCCACCAAAACTATCTGACATCACGCCACCAGTCAAGATGTTGGTTTTCATGTCTTTAGTTTGAATGGGAATCTTTCAAAGACACAGTTTGCCCGACTGGTGTCAGCTGGATCAGAAAACAGAGCTGAACAGTTCAGCAGCCGGACTCTTCTCCTGTGAAGCCATGCTGCTGTGATGGATGCAGGATGTGGTTCAGCATCGTCTTGCTGAAATCTGCAAGGCCTTCCCTGAAAGAGACGTTGTCTGGATGGGAGCAGATGTTGCTCTAAAACCTCCATGTACTTTTCAGACGTCACCAAGTCGAAAACCTTTGGGTCAAAACGTGTTCCAGGCAGCTTCTGTGTTGGTGTTTATGGACAATATACAGAAATAAACACTATTTAAGACAGTTCATTTATTCAGCCAACACTTAGTCCACATGTTAATATTGATGTTTGCCTCTTCAGGAGGGAATCCAGTAGTTCTGGACCTGACTGCATCATAACGATAAAAACATCAATCTTTAGTTAAACAGCCGTCTTCTACTCGCAGCTCCAGATGAAAACCGCCTTGCCATCTTGTCTCGGAGGTCGACTCCTAACAGGGTCATACTGTAGTAGGAGGAACTGATCTGTCTTCTTCTTTGGTTTGTTGGAGCAGAGCCAGGCTTATTCTGCATTCATTCTTCTGCTTCTGTTTTCTTGTTTTTACCATGTTTTGTTACCCAACCCGTCCGTCTGTCTGTCTGTTAGGAACATAACTCAAACAGTTATGGATGGATTTTGGTTTCATTTTCAGAAATAATGGAACAAAGGAAGTGATGAGATTTTCGGGGGGGATTTGGATTACCGTCTGGATCCAGGAATGTTTTTAAGGATTATTTACGATGAGGAGATAGAGGTAAATCTGCCATTACAGCTTCTAACTCATCAGATTTCAACTGATGTCTGCTTTCAAGATGACATCATGGTAGATGTAAGAATCAGATGTTGTTTGACCCGGATTCTGGTTTTGGTGATCCAGAAGGTTAGAAATATAGGGGGTACTGGGTGGGCTGCTGGGTCTTTTGGGGTTTGTCTCGGGTGAGTGACCCTGTGGTTTAGTGGAGGTCTGCGCTCCAGACGAGTTGCTGCATCAGATTCACTATCAGCTCATATTCGCCATCACAGGGTCAAATGTTGCTGATCTCGTCCTGGGAGTAAACCATGAGTTGACGAGATCTGGAGCTGGAGTGGAGGTTGTGAGACAGGTTTCTGCAGGACGGAGGTGAGCTGATTGTTAGCTCCTTAGAGAGGTTTCTCACCTGAGGTACATCCCCACCGCGTAGGCACACAGGAAGGAGTAGTCCATGGCTCCCAGCAGCTGTTTGTAGTTACTTTTATCTGAAATACATAAGATGTTTTTTCTACATCAGATTAATCTCAGAACATTTCATCGGTCTTTTAATCAGACAACCAAACACCTCTCCAGGAAATAAAAACATCCCATAAAAATGAAATAAAACATAAAGGATGAAGTCAAGGCTTCATGGTTTTATCACGCAAGCTTCAGAAAGCTTCTGAAACCTCACAGAACCAGGGCGACCTGCTGATTGGCTTCAGTGTGGCTTCCTGACACGACAAAAACCTGCTTAACATGTCAGAAGTCCAGCAGACACCAACCAAAAGGTTTCCAGCTGCAGTCCATGTCGCTGTGCAGTGACGGGACGTTCGACACCACAGTGGTGAGTTCGCTGAGCGACGAGCAGTTCCTGTGGAGCTCGCTCTGTCGATGAGAAGCAGCACATGGTTCAGTTAACCAGAAACAACATCTGGGTCTACCACTGACATCCTCCTAAAACACAGCTGAAGATATCGATCGGTGATCAGAAGCTGCTTTCCCTGCTGACACCGAGAAGAAAACGCTGATCACATGTAGGAAAGTTTAGGAGTTGTTATGAATATAACGAGCTGACCACATGAACTGTTCCTGTGACTGATTACTGCAGCAGAATGTTCCAGAGAACTACCGCGTGGACCACATAGACCCGTCAGCTCAGTCTAAGCCGAGCAGACCCGTGAAGTCAGAGCCGGTCGCCGTGTCCATGTCTGAGTTTATGTGGTGAGAACGGCAGATTACGGCCAGACGTTGGTTGCTTACCTTGACGATGCTGATGGGCTTCCTGGAGAGGTGGAAGCTGGTGTAGAGGAGGAATGTGAGGATGAAGGTAAGAGCTCGGTACCTGGAGGAAGAACAGAGGAAAGCAACGCTGAGAACGAATCTGGACCTTGGTCCTTAATGAATGAATGAATGAATGAAAAATACTTTATTAATCCCAAAGGGAAATTCAATATTGTAGTAGTAGTAATTTTTTTTTTTAAAACAATCACATTAATTAATTAAGGGCTTTGTTCTTCAGCCTGATAGCTGCTGGAAGGAAGGATCTTCTGTATCTCTCTGTCTTGCATCGGACTTGAACAAGCCTCCCACTGAACACACTCTGTTGTTTCGTCACGGCGTTGTGTAGAGGGTGTGAAGGATCTTCCATTATCTTCGTCAGCTTGTACAGAATTCTTTTTTTGATGATCAACTCCAGCGGCTCCAGAGTTACTCCAAGCACAGAACCGGCTTTCTTGATCAGTTTGTTAATTCTTTTCAAGTCTCTGGTTCTGATGCCGCTGCCCCAGCAGATTGCTGCAAAGCTGATTGCACTTTCAACAACAGACCTGTAGAACATTTGCAACATTTTAGTGCAGACGTTAAAAGATCTCAGCTTCCTTAAGAAGTAGAGTCTGCTCTGACCTTTCTTGTAAATGTACTCAGTGTTGCTTTTCCACTCAAGTCTGTTGTCCAGCTGAACTCCAAGGTACTTGTATTCCTCCACCACCTCCACCTCCTCTCCCATGATGGAAACACTTCTATGTGTGTTCTTGTTCCTCCTGAAGTCAACAATCATCTCCTTTGTTTTCTTGGTATTCAAGATGAGATGATTGTCACCGCACCATTTCACAAACTGACCGACCAGTTCTCTGTACTCTGCTTCTTGTCCATCACTGATACACCCAACAACTGCTGAGTCATCAGAGTATTTCTGCAGATGACAGAACTCAGAGTTGTACTGGAAGTCTGAGGTGTACAGCGTGAATAGAAATGGTGAAAGTACAGTCCCTTGTGGTGTTCCAGTGCAGCTGACCACCATCTCAGACACACAACCTTTCAGTCTCACAAACTGTGGTCTGTTTGTGAGGTAGTCGTAAATCCAGGTGGTTGTGGAGGGATCCACCTGGAATTTCTGCAGCTTCTCACACAGCAGAGCAGGCTGAATCGTATTAAAAGCACTTGAGAAATCAAAGAACATGACCCTCAAAGTGCTGCCTGACTGGTCCAGATGAGAGTGGGCTCTCTGAAGCAGGTATATGATGGCATCTTCAACCCCAAGCCCATTACGGTATGCAAACTGTAATGGGTCCTGAAAGGTGTTCACCTGCTTGCTGAGGTGAGCCAGTAAGAGTCTCTCCAGGACTTTCATGACGTGAGATGTCAGGGCGACTGGTCTGTAGTCTTTTGGTTCAGCTGGTTGTGGTTTTTTAGGCACTGGAACAAGGCAGGATGTTTTCCACAGCACCGGGATTCTTCTCTGGCTCAGGCTGGTGTTGAACAGGTGCTGGAGAATCGGACATAGGATGAAAAACTACAGATTAAAGCGTTTTCCTGACTGGCTGCTCTAGTTGTGATCGTGAGCTTTCTGGAACGCTGTATGTTTTTTAATCTTTGACTCAGATCCAGGTTTTCTAACAGCTCATCATGGAGTCACTGAAGACAACCTGGCGGCCGTTCTGCTGCTGGTGTTCTCAGATTTAACAGGTGGTGGACGTTTCATTCCCTCCTTGTTCTTTCAGCTCTGGGGCTGCTTGTTCAAAAGATTTCATCCGGATAAAAGCTATCCGGATTTGGGAATCCCATTTTTCTGGATGGCAGATCACGTAATCCAGCTTACTTTTACCCCAGTTGTTCAAAACAAAATAGGACTGGATCACAATGATCCAAAACCCACTTTTCAGGATCACGAAATCCGGATTTCCAGCATGTAGATCAACGTGTGCTGCGGCCATGAGAAGGCAGGTGGACGAGACGGTTGCATGTCTTAACTACTTGCGAGTGGCGGGAGCATGTTACATCATACGTGCATGTATTGTCCTGCAATCAATGCGACCAGGCGGACCGTCACCTGAGCCCCGTGTGGAGGTCCAACCTCTGGCTTTCTGTCAGAATGAGGGACGGATGGGACGTGTAGTGAGGGATGAAATCATTAGATGCAACACACAAATATAAGCACCTGCACCGAGTAAAAAGTTCTATTATTTGATCAGCTGTTTCTTCCTGATATCCGCCTGGTAATCCCGTCCTCTGCTGGGATCAGGATAATCCGTTTTTTTGGATCAAAGTTTTCCCAACCCAAACTGAGGGTTTTATCCAGATAACTACTAGGATTGGATTACATGATCCAAGTGGATTTCGGAATCCGGACTTCCCTTCTGAACAACTCATTTTCTGGATTTGATCCTATCCGATGACCGAAATCCGATCGGATTACGTTTGAACCACCGGTCCTGGGTGATGATGCTGGATTATATTTATATTTTAGCTGGTGGCTTTGGTGTCTGGCTTGACGACACTTTTCAGCGAGTGGTGGGCCTGCCTCTACACTGACTGCAGGGAGAACTGATTGTCCAGAACATTTAGCTGCTGTGCATCAGATGCAAATATCAGGTGAAAGTGCTGCTTCACCCTAATGGATACCAGTCAGTCAGACTTACCACTGGTCCCTGTTGAAGGACACTAGCAGGCGGATCCCTGGAGGAACAGGAGCCATGTTTGGATGATCAGGGTAACAGCAGCTGACACAGATCACCTCACACGGATCAGGCCTACGGTAAACATCAGCTCATTGCCATTTCACCAGGCAGGCAGGAAGCCAGCATGGAGAGGACATAAGGCTGAAACCAAAGTAGTGGATGGAAGGGCTGGTGCTTTGAAAGGAAATAAGAGAGGAGAAAACAGGTTGAGGAGGGAAATGAGGCTGTATCAAAAATTACTGAAGGAGAAGCCAACCAAAAAAAAGGAAACTGGTTCATCTGTTGGTTAACCCATCGGAGTAAGACATGCATCAGATCCCAGCGTTTTGGGTTGATCAAATTTCTATCAGAACTTTTACAGAGTTTTTCTACATCTAACTGCGAGAAATTTCTCCCGTCCAGAAACGTAAACTTGCGTATGTTTTGGCTGTGTGAACCCACAAGCCCGGCACCGAACCCACAATGCACTTTGCTCTGTAGTCCGCTTCCTGTACTTGATACAATTAAAGCACAATGAGACCCACATTTGTAGGCGGACCAGAATCCACTTCTTTGATCTGGATCAGAGTTCATTTGCACATTCACACCTTCCCAAAGGAAGAGAACTTTCCAGCAAACGGACTATGAGTCCAATCAGAAGAACTGGTGTGAATGCTCCCATAATCTCTGCTAGATAACAGACTCCAGGTTGAAATTATAGACTCAAATTACAGATTACAGACTGAGATCAGGGACTCAGATTCTGGATTCAGATTACAGACTCAGATTACAGATTAGAGACTTAGAGCACAGATTGACTGAAATTACTGTAAAATAGAATAAATCCTCCAAACTACGGTTCTCCTTCAGCCCAGCTGAAGTTCCTTGTTGGGTGTGTTTGTTTTAGTGACCCGCACACTTCACAGTTTGCTCTCAGCTCTCATGACAAACAGCTTCCTGGTTTATTGACAGCCTGTCAGTGTAACTGCAGCTGTACTCACCGGAACCACAAGAAAACCGAAACTGAGCCGAATCCAGGGACCTGTTCGGGCTTTAAACTATTTATTCGGCTATCAATTCGACTTTAACCCGCAGCGGTCCGGTGTTGGCGCAGATTCTGCGGCGGAAACAAGAGCTCGCATATTATACATGTCCGGAATCACAATGTTATGTTAGGATAAGATGTTATCAGTGGTTCCGGTGATTGCGGGTCAGATGTTCTGGATATCAGGCTCGCTGACAGAAAAACGACTCCGTGTTTATTCAGACTGACGTCAATCAACCTTCTGGCTGATAACAGCTAGCTAAGACACATCCAGACGGACTGTGGTCCGGTTCTGCTCTAGTTCTGATCTGGGATAAGTCCCTCGGCACATCTCCGGTTAGTAACTTACCCGGCAGGAAGAAAAGCCTCGAGCTCTGTTCGTGTATAGATCCACTGACATAAATCGCTCCACTTCCTTGTTGTGTGGAAGCTAGAGACTGTCACCACACACACAAACGCAAACATACGCACACACGCTTCTCTGACGTCATTCTGCCACTCCTTCAGTCACACGAAAAGACTCATTGAGAAAAACTTTTCACCTTGTTCACCTGGGAGAATAAACACCTTCCTGAAGATGTTTCTGTAAATAACAGAGCAACAAGTCTGAACTCCACCATCACCTGATCCCCGTCATCCTGCTGTTCACCTTCATCCTGCTGTTCATCTTCATCCTGCTGTTCACCTTCATCCTGCTGTTCACCTTCATCCTGCTGTTCATCTTCATCCTGGTGTTCCCCTTTATCCTGCTGTTCACCTTCATCCTGCTGTTCATCTTCATCCTGGTGTTCCCCTTTATCCTGCTGTTCATCTTCATCCTGGTGTTCCCCTTTATCCTGCTGTTCACCTTCATCCTGCTGTTCATCTTCATCCTGGTGTTCCCCTTTATCCTGGTGTTCCCCTTTATCATGCTGTTCACCTTCATCCTGCTGTTCATCTTCATCCTGGTGTTCCCCTTTATCATGCTGTTCACCTTCATCCTGCTGTTCATCTTCATCCTGGTGTTCCCCTTCATCCTGCTGTTCACCTTCATCCTGCTGTTCATCTTCATCCTGCTGTTCACCTTCATCCTGCTGTTCATCTTCATCCTGCTGTTCATCTTCATCCTGCTAATCATCTTCATCCTGCTGTTCATCTTCATCCTGCTGATCATCTTCATCCTGCTGTTCACATTGATCCTGCTGTGGACCTTCATCCTGCTAATCATCTTCATCCTGCTGTTCACCTTTATCCTGCTGTTCACCTTCATCCTGCTGTTCATCTTCATCCTGCTGTTCACCTTCATCCTGCTGTTCATCTTCATCCTGCTGTTCATCTTCATCCTGCTAATCATCTTCATCCTGCTGATCATCTTCATCCTGCTGTTCATCTTCATCCTGCTAATCATCTTCATCCTGCTGTTCATCTTCATCCTGCTGTTCACCTTCATCCTGCTGTTCATCTTCATCCTGCTGTTCATCTTCATCCTGCTAATCATCTTCATCCTGCTGTTCATCTTCATCCTGCTGTTCATCTTCATCCTGCTAATCATCTTCATCCTGCTGTTCACCTTCATCCTGCTGTTCATCTTCATCCTGCTGTTCATCTTCATCCTGCTGTTCACCTTCATCCTGCTGTTCATCTTCATCCTGCTGTTCATCTTCATCCTGCTAATCATCTTCATCCTGCTGTTCATCTTCATCCTGCTGTTCATCTTCATCCTGCTAATCATCTTCATCCTGCTGTTCATCTTCATCCTGCTGTTCACCTTCATCCTGCTGTTCATCTTCATCCTGCTGTTCATCTTCATCCTGCTGTTCACCTTCATCCTGCTGTTCACCTTCATCCTGCTGTTCATCTTCATCCTGCTAATCATCTTCATCCTGGTGTTCCCCTTTATCCTGCTGTTCACCTTCATCCTGCTGTTCATCTTCATCCTGGTGTTCCCCTTTATCCTGGTGTTCCCCTTTATCATGCTGTTCACCTTCATCCTGCTGTTCACCTTCATCCTGGTGTTCCCCTTTATCCTGCTGTTCATCTTCATCCTGGTGTTCACCTTCATCCTGCTGTTCATCTTCATCCTGCTAATCATCTTCATCCTGCTGTTCACCTTCATCCTGCTGTTCATCTTCATCCTGGTGTTCCCCTTTATCCTGCTGTTCATCTTCATCCTGGTGTTCCCCTTCATCCTGGTGTTCCCCTTCATCCTGCTGTTCACCTTCATCCTGCTGTTCATCTTCATCCTGCTGTTCACCTTCATCCTGCTGTTCATCTTCATCCTGCTGTTCATCTTCATCCTGCTAATCATCTTCATCCTGCTGTAAATCTTCATCCTGCTGATCATCTTCATCCTGCTGTTCACATTGATCCTGCTGTGGACCTTCATCCTGCTAATCATCTTCATCCTGCTGTTCACCTTTATCCTGCTGTTCACCTTTATCCTGCTGTTCATCTTCATCCTGCTGTTCACCTTCATCCTGCTGTTCATCTTCATCCTGCTGTTCATCTTCATCCTGCTGATCATCTTCATCCTGCTGATCATCTTCATCCTGCTGTTCATCTTCATCCTGCTAATCATCTTCATCCTGCTGTTCATCTTCATCCTGCTGTTCACCTTCATCCTGCTGTTCATCTTCATCCTGCTGTTCATCTTCATGCTGCTGTTCATCTTCATACTGCTGATCATCTTCATCCTGCTGTAAACCTTCATCCTGCTGTTCATCTTCATCCTGCTGTTCATCTTCATCCTGCTGATCATTTTCATCCTGCTGTTCACCTTCATCCTGCTGTTCATCTTCATCCTGCTGTTCATCTTCATCCTGCTGTGGACCTTCATCCTGCTGTTCACCTTCATCCTGCTGTTCATCTTCATCCTGCTGTTCACCTTCATCCTGGTGTTCACCTTCATCCTGCTGTTCGTCTTCATCCTGCTGATCATCTTCATCCTGGTGTTCATCTTCATCCTGCTGTTCATCTTCATCCTACTGTTCACCTTCATCCTGCTGTTCATCTTCATCCTGCTGTTCATCTTCATCCTGGTGTTCATCTTCATCCTGCTGTTCACCTTCATCCTGCTGTTCATCTTCATCCTGCTGTTCGCCTTCATCCTGCTGTTCGCCTTCATCCTGCTGTTCATCTTCATCCTGGTGTTCACCTTCATCCTGCTGTTCATCTTCATCCTACTGTTCACCTTCATCCTGCTGTTCATCTTCATCCTGCTGTTCACCTTCATCCTGCTGTTCACCTTCATCCTGGTGTTCACCTTCATCCTGCTGTTCATCTTCATCCTACTGTTCACCTTCATCCTGCTGTTCATCTTCATCCTGCTGTGGACCTTCATCCTGCTGTTCACCTTCATCCTGCTGTTCATCTTCATCCTGCTGTTCACCTTCATCCTGCTGTTCATCTTCATCCTGCTGTTCGTCTTCATCCTGCTGATCATCTTCATCCTGCTGTTCACATTGTTCCTGCTGTTTACCTTCATCCTGCTAATCATCTTCATCCTGCTGTTCACCTTCATCCTGCTGTTCACCTTCATCCTGCTGATCATCTTCATCCTGCTGTTCATCTTCATCCTGCTGTTCATCTTCATCCTGCTGTTCATCTTCATCCCTATGATCATCTTCATCCTGCTGTTCACCTTCATCCTGCTGTTCATCTTCATCCTGCTGTTCATCTTCATCCTGCTGTTCATCTTCATCCTGCTGTTCACCTTCATCCTGCTGTAGATCTTCATCCTGCTGTTCACCTTCATCCTGCTGTTCACCTTCATCCTGCTGATCATCTTCATCCTGCTGTTCATCTTCATCCTGCTGATTACCTTCATCCTGCTGTTCATCTTCATCCTGCTGATCACCTTCATCCTGGTGTTCATCTTCATCCTGCTGTTCACCTTCATCCTGCTGTTCATCTTCATCCTGCTAATCATCTTCATCCTGGTAATCATCTTCATCCTGCTAATCACCTTCATCCTGTTGTTCATCTTCATCCTGCTGATCATCTTCATCCTGCTGTAAACCTTCATCCTGCTGTTCATCTTCATCCTGCTGTAAACCCTCATCCTGCTGTTCACCTTTATCCTGCTGATCATCTTCATCCTGCTGTTCATCTTCATCCTGCTTTTCCCCTTCATCCTGCTAATCATCTTCATCCTTCTGTAGACCTTCATCCTGCTGATCCCCTTCGTCCTGTAGTGTGTAGTGTAATGTACAGTGTACTATATTGTGTAGTGTTGTGTATAGTGTAATGTAGAATGTAGTCTATATTGTAGTGTAGTGTATAGTGTATTGTAGTTTATACTGTAGTGTATAGTTTAGTACTCAGTGTAGTTTACAATAAAGTGTATATTGTAGTTATAGTGTAGTGTAGAGTGTACTGTATAGTGTAGTGCAGTGTAGTATTTTATATGTAGTGTTGTGTATAGTGTAGTGTATAGTGTATTGTAGTGTACAGTATAGTGTAGTGTGCAGTGTTTTTTATAGTGTACTGTGGTGTAGTTTATAGTTGTGTATAGTGTATTTCATATTGTAATGTAGACTGTAGTGTACTGGGTAACCCTTTCTTTGCAGTCTCTTAATTACCAGGTATTTACTTGGTAACTACATATAAATTTTCAGTAACTTGCAATTGTAACTAGTTTAAATGAGTAAATACAAAGAAAGTACTGCTCAGCAGTTTAATAATTGCTGTGAATTTACCAATTAAGTTCATAGTAGCAGGCAACATAATGCTGGGTAACTACAGGAACATGCAAGTAACATGTACAAAGAAAAAACTGTTAAAATACAGAATAAAAAATACTATTATTTATTGGTAACTATGTTTATTATTATATTTCTGACCAGACAGGAATGTTTAAAACTCTGATGTAACCAGGTACTTCTTAGGAAAGCAGAGATGGATTTCTTAAAAACAACTCTTCTGTTACCCATAAAATAAAAATATAGTTTCTCAAACATAATGTTCAAGGTGGTAACAAACAATGTTTTGATGAGTAAAAACAAAATACATATATATATATTTATATATATATATATATATTGTAACGTCCTGCCAGACGTGTAAAGAACAGGTGGAAGCTTCTCTGAGAACGACAGCTTTATTGCTCTCAATAACGGTTACTGTTGGCCGTAACCACGCCGTACACTCGTCAACAGCTCTCTCTTCTCCCTGGCCTTTCCAGTCTCCCACCAAGAGAGAGAAGAAAAAAGAAAAACAACTCCCCCTCCTTTTCCCCGCCCCTCAAACATTCTAACACCCATAACATTAGCTAGAATCATGGGGAAATAACACTACTCTTAACACAACTCTCAACATTAGCGGGACCACTATGGAACCGCTACAATATATATATATATATATATATATATATATATATATAATAAAATGAGGGTAGCGACATGTTTAGAGACTTTTTCTTTCTCATCTTCTCAATGAGCTACCGTGGGTCCCTCCCTGTCCAGGAGCCTCAGGAGAGGCTCGTCGTGGCATTGCAGCAGCCCAGCTCCGAGCTGCAGGAAGAGACTCCTCCACAACCAGGCTGAAGATGAAAAGAACTGGCTTATCACACCCTGGTTTACAATCAGATATTATTGCCTTTTAATGTAGACAAAATGATTTAAAAACTAATCTGTTTAAATATTCATTCATTCATTATCATAACCATTTAATCCATTACAGGTTGCGGGTAAGCTGGAGCATTTTAACAGGTGAGAGGCAGGTACACCCTGGACAGGTCACCAGACCATCGCAGGTCCAACACAGATATGGACAAACAACCATTCACACACACACTGTAACGCTGGATCGGCTGAAAGTCGGACACAAGTGCAGGCTGGTTGAGAGAAGGATTTTAATGGAGCTCTAACAGACCAAAGGTGTGACAAGACAAGGCAAGGCAAGGCAAGGCAGTTTATTTGTACAGCACATTTCATGTACAGGACAATTCAAAGTGCTTTACATAAAACAAAGACATTACAGATATTTAGATTAGTAAAAGGCATCAACACATAATCAACACATAATCACAATAAAATAATAAATTACATTAAAATGATTAAAAGCAAAATAAGTTAAAAAAAGTTACCGTGCAGATTTCATGCATAGGCGCATGAGAAAAGAAATGTTTTTAACCTGGATTTAAAAATGTCTACATTTGGGGAAAGTTTAATCTCCACTGGCAGTTTGTTCCATTTGTTTGCAGTATAACAGCTAAATGCTGCTTCTCCATGTTTAGTCTGGACTCTGGCCTGGACTAGTTGACCAGAGTCTTTGGACCTAAGAGCTCTGCTAGGTTTACAATACAAAGTTCTGCAGTGTGCTGAGGGTTTAAGTAGGCCGGAGGACAAGTGTGACTTGTTAGGTTGATGAGGATAGAGGCAGGTGAAGTCCGATGAGCTGGAACAGATGAGTCCTGGGAGATGAAGTCCTAGAACCGGTGATCAGAATTCAGGTGAAGCAGAGCGTACTGGTGCAGGAGGAGCAGGCATGACAGAACCCCCCCCTTGAGGCGCAGCTCCCGATGCGCCACACCGCCCGCCAGGAGGACGACCCCTAGGCCGAGGGGCAGGGCGATCCGGATGAGCCCATTGGAAGTCCCGGATGAGATCAGGGTCCAGGATATCCCCACTCAAAACCCAACTGTGCTCCTCAGGGCCATACCCTTCCCAGTCCACCAGGTATTCCAGGTGCCCCCGGCAACGCCTGGAGTCCAGCAGAGACTGGACCGAGTACGCCACAGTCCCCTCAATCTCCAGGGCCGGAGGAGGGTCATCCGGCTGAACAGCATCAGCGAGGGGACCTCTGATCACCGGCCTGAGGAGGGAGACATGAAAAGTCGGTGAGATGCGAAAGTGCGAAGGTAGTTGGAGAGTATACGCAACCTCATTGACCCTGTGAAGGATCTTAAAGAGGCCAACGAAGCGAGGGCTCAGCTTCCGACACGGCAGCCGGAGACGGAGGTCCCTAGTAGAGAGCCAGACCCGATCCCCTGGCTGGAACACCGGAGCCTCCGAACGCCTGCGATCCACCTGGATCTTCTGATGGCGAATCGCCCGGCGCAGCTGGACATGAGTGGTCTCCCAAACCCGCTCGGCCAGCCGAAACCACTCATCAACGGCCTGGATCCCCTCCCGATCCGAGATCCAGGGACTAAATGGAGGTTGACGCCCTAGCACACACTGGAAAGGCGTCAGCCCGGTTGAGGCGTTCCGCAGGGAATTCTGGGCGTATTCCGCCCAGGGCAGGAACAGAGACCAGGTGTACTGATTCCGAGAACAGTGGGCCCGTAGAAACCTCCCCAGCTCCTGGTTCGTTCGCTCAGCCTGTCCATTGGACTCAGGATGGTAACCAGAAGTCAGACTCACCGAGATGCCAAGGCGGCGGAAGAAAGATTTCCAGACCCGGGAGATGAACTGCGGACCCCTGTCAGACACAATATCCTCTGGAAGACCAAAGTTCCTGAAGACCTGGCAAAACAAGGCCTCAGCAACCTGAAGAGCAGAAGGCAGTTTAGGAAATGGAATAAATTTACAGAACTTGGAGAAACGGTCAACGACCACCAGAATTACAGTATGTCCTTCATAGACATGTAAGTCTGTAACAAAGTCCACTGCGACGTGAGACCACGGCCTCTGAGGAACAGGCAAGGGCATAAGTTTCCCCACAGGAGGATGGCGTGGAGACTTGGTTGTAGCGCAGAGAGAACAGGAACGAACATATTGGAGGACATCAGAAGCCAGGCGAGGCCACCAATATTTCTGCCCTATTAGGTGGGCCGTGTGCTTTGCTCCAGGATGACCCGATGCTGCAGATGTGTGTGCCCACCTGATAACCCTGTCTCGGAGGTTCAGAGGGACAAACGTCCGTTGGGCTGGACAGTCCGGTGGTGTTGGAGTCAGACGTAACTCTCGTGTGATATCAGCGTCAATGTCCCAAATGATGGGGTTGAGAAAGACTGAAGCCGGTAGGATGGAAGCCGGCTCCATAGGCTCCGCGTGAGGAGCATCTCGTCGTGACAGGGCATCCGCCTTGGTGTTGCGACTTCCTGGTCTATAGGAAATGGAAAAGTCAAAGCGTGAAAAGAACAAGGCCCACCTGGCTTGACGCGGATTAAGCCTCTTAGCTGTGCGGAAATACTCCAGGTTCCGATGGTCCGTGAGAACCTGGAATGGATGGTGAGCCCCCTCGAGCCAATGTCGCCACTCCTCTAATGCCAACTTCACCGCGAGTAGCTCACGGTCGCCCACATCATAGTTCTTCTCAGCTGGAGTCAGGGTCCTAGAGAAGTAAGCACAAGGATGGAGTTTAGGGGGCTCACCTGACCGCTGTGAGAGTACGGCCCCCACACCAGAGTCACTTGTGTCCACTTCAACCACGAAGGCTAGGTCAGGATCAGGAAGCCGCAGGATCGGAGCCGAGGTGAAGCATCGCTTCTGGCTTTCGAAAGCCGTCTGAGCTGCCGGCGTCCACACGAGATCCCTCGGTTTTCCCCTGAGTAGAGCAGTAAGGGGAGATGCGACGGAGCTGAACCCACGGATGAAACGTCGATAGAAGTTGGCAAACCCCAAAAACCTCTGTAGCTCCTTGATGGTCCGGGGGACAGGCCAGGAGGCGACAGCATCGACCTTCACCTTATCCATTTTCACACTGTCAGAACTAATAACATAGCCCAGGAATGCAACCGTTGACTTATGGAACTCACACTTCTCTGCTTTGACGTACAGCTGATGAGACAGCAGCCGTTCCAGGACCTGCCGAACATGCTGAGTACGCTGGGACTGTGAACTAGAATAAATCAGAATGTCATCAATGTATGTGTGGCAAGCTAGGGGGAGCCAGAGGTTATATACACACACATTAGCTCAGAGTGCTATACAGGCTAAAAGCCAGTAAATCATAATTAGTTGCAGACAACGCCACCCTGGGACTTTCACCGCAGGGAATAACAGGAACTCCAACAAAGCACACAGGTTCGTTATATTAAGGAGGCGTGAGACCAGCGTCCAAATAATTAAACAATTTTTATTGTTTAAAAATAAATAAAACAAAACAAGACTAAAAGAAACTCACGGTCCAATAATAAAAGATGGCGGAAGCTTACCGGGAGGAAGGTGGGCCAAACAAAGTGAAGGGAGCCAAACTAAGACCACCCCAGACACACGTGCAAGATAACCACTCTTCACACAGCACTTTGGCCACACAGCACAGGCAGACGTGCTCAGCATGCAAAGGAGGGGAGGCGCAAACCAGGAAAAGGGACCCACACCGTTAAGGCACCACCAACTCCTACGGTTTCCGGCCACTAAAAGAAAGAATAAAATACAATTAGTATAAGAACCATGAAGTTTGGGCACGCCAAAATAAAAGACAATAAATAAACAAACATAAAACTGTTGCAATATAAAATATCCACACAGGAAGCCACCCGCCAAGATCAGTCTTCGTTGCGGGCCTCGTCCCAGGCTTCCAGTGGAACAGCAAACAATAAAATGCGTCCCCAATAACTTAAAAAGGATCCAACAAATTAAAATAAGCAAAGCAGCATCAATCAGCCGAGCAGCGGTCTGTCGGCGTGGGGAATGGCTGTGAAGCTCCTGATCCACACGCCACCGCGGACCGCTGTCTGTCTTCTAAGCGGTGGCTGTGTCGTTAAAATGCTGTCAGATAAATCCCCCTAAAAGCAACAAAAGAACAAAACAACCATAAACGTCTGACATGGACAGGAAAATGCCCACCGGCCGTGGATTCACCTACCCGAATGACGGGGGTTTGCCACACCCGGAAGTCGGCTCGGCGCGAGAGGCAGGCACGATACGTGAGTTTTCCCTACAGGAGCACAGCCGGTTAACGTCCATTTAGCCAGACAACCCAGTACAAGGGAAAGCAAGGTTAACCTACCACAGCAGTCTTGGTGCGAGAGCTTGTTTCACGCGCAGTGGCGATAATACCCGCAACAGCCGGAAGTCAGGTGACCTGTCGACCAGATGAACTTCCCAAAGCTGGCTCTACGCCTGCTTAAATATGTCGCCCCCTCTGCTGATTGGTTAATATTGCAGCCACTCACCTCATACTGCCACAATCTGCCCCCAATTTTTTTTTTTTCGGCGCCCCGACGATAAAGTACTATTTCCCCATACTCTCATCTCCAGGGCCTGAAGAAAGCAGCGACTGAAGCCGAACTGCAGGGGCGAGCACCGGCTGACCTAGGAAGGTGGTGGACGTTTGAATGATGGCCCGCCGTTGGTCTTAATGACCTCCGGACTACCTCGTCCTCTACACTGGCCGGCTGAACGGAGTCAGCCACGGCTACTATTGGCGGTTCGCTCCTGGGGGTCTGTGGAGGACCCGCAGCCTGCGCCATGGTAGGACCTGTAGGTGGTTCTGAGGGCAATGATAGCTCCTCAGTTAAAGGAACAAGCGGGCACCCCTGGGCCGTCCCCTGTCCCGGAAAGATCCGCCCTACAAGCAGATCGTACTCACCTGTGGTGCTCTCGTCGGTAGCCTGCTCCTCAGTAAGTGATGGACTAGCCAATGGGGTGTCAATCACTGGAGACGCCGCCACCCAGGCCTTCAGCAAGGAACGATGTACGTTCCTGGTTTTGGTCAAATCACTTACCGGAGCAATAGTGTACACAGGACCACCTTCTTCTGGTGCTTTCAACACTCGTTGCACCACTGGATTCCACAGATCCTGAATTTTATGGCGTCCTCGTACGCCAAAGTCCCGTACAACTACCAACTGGCCTTCAGCAAGGGGAGGGTCCTGGACAAACAGGTCATGACTGCGCTTCCGCCGGTCGGCGGCAGCCTTCAGCCGTTCCTTGGCTGCCTCGGCTGCCAGCCGCAGCCGGGCCTGATGTTCCAGGATCCACTCACTAACAGTCCCCGCAACTGGTTCCTGCACTCTACCTAACAGGAAATCAATCGGCAATCTGGGCTCTTGGCCAAACATTAAAAGAAAGGGGGACTCACCAGTCGACTGATGTGGAGTGGTGTTGTAACAATAGATCACCTGCGGTAAGCAGGAGTTCCAGTCCCTCTTTTGGGCTGCCGGGAGAGTACGTAGCAAGTTGTGCATGGTCCGATTGAAGCGTTCCGCTTGGCCATTCCCGGCCGGGTGATATGGGGTGGTACGCGACTTCTCCACCCCGTATAACCCGCAAAGCTGCTGGATCAGAGAGCTCTCGAAGCTACGTCCCTGGTCAGAGTGCAGGCGAGCCGGAACTCCAAACTTGTAGAACCATTCCTGCACTAACACTTGTGCTACTGTCGAGGCTCGTTGGTCCCGAGTGGGGACAGCGATGGTATATTTACTAAAGACATCTGTCAAAACCAAAACATTCTCCACACCATTACCTGCTGGTTCAAGTACTGTGAAATCAATAGCTAGGATTTCGTTCGGTCGTGCAGCCAGCAGATGTCCCATAGGACTTCGGGCAGCTGGACGCGTCTCCTTGGCTACTTGACACCGCTCACAGACCTGACACCAACGAGCCACGTCCGTGGACATACCAGGCCAATAGCAGCGTGCCCTCAAGAGGGCTAGCGTCCTCTCCACTCCTTGATGCCCATGTTCCTGATGCACTTGATTCAATACTTCTGTCTTTATGACACCAGGCAGTAGCACTTGCAAAACGGGTTCTGCCCCCTCCGGCCGGTACACCCTACGATATAACACGCCGTCCTTCTCTACCATACGACTCCATTGCTGTAGCAGGGTCAGTGCCAGCGGGGAAAGTGTCCGTCGCTGCACAGCATTGGGACGTCGCCCTTGTGCCCAAAACGGTAGTACCTCTCCTATGACTGCATCAGCCTGCTGGAGGGCACGCAGGTCAGCCAGCGTGCGTTGGAACCACGCGGTCACCACGCTCTGAGCTGCTCCCATGGACTCGCGATACACGGCCTGCTCCAGCTGGCTTGGAACCAGAACACCAGGCCTCATACCCTGGACCTCTGGTGCGCCCGGTGAGTGCTGGCGAGAGAGGGCATCAGCATTGATGTTACTCTTTCCTGACCGATACTTGATGTCAAAGTCAAAAGAGGCAAGCTGGGCTGCCCAACGCTGCTCAGTTGCGCCCAATTTGGCAGAGGACAAATGGCTGAGAGGGTTATTATCGGTGTAAACCGTACACTTATGGCCCAACAAATATTCCCTGAATTTTTCGGTCATGGCCCACTTAAGCGCCAAAAATTCCAGTTTCATGGAACTGTAATTGGTCATGTTGCGCTCCGTGGGCTTCAGCCCGCGGCTAGCATAAGCTATCGGTCGCACCTTACCGTCCTGTTCCTGAGACAGGACTGCTCCCAAGCCACCATAGCTGGCGTCCACCTCCAAGATAAAGGGCAAAGAAAAATCAGCATACGCGAGGACCGGGGCCGTAACCAGCCTCCGTTTCAACTCCTCAAAGGACTCCTGGCACTCCTCTGTCCACCCCTCCCGGATGCCCTGCCCCCCGTTCTTCCGAGATTTCGTACCCCCATACTCAGCCACCAGTCTATGCAAGGGGGCCGCGAGCTTGGCAAACCCTTCCACAAAACGGCGGTAATAGCTAGCGAACCCCAGGAAGGACCGTAGCTCCGAGACAGTATCCGGGGGCCTCCAACCAACCACCGCCTCCACCTTACTGGGATCCGTAGACACCCCTTGATCCGAGATAACATGGCCCAAGTACTGCACCTCCTTCTGGAAGAATGAACATTTACTGAGCTTCACCTTCAGGCCCTCCTGCTTAAGCCGCCCCAGCACCACCTTCAGCCTCTCTAGATGTTGTTGCACTGTAGAGGAGAACACCACAATATCATCAAGATACAGTAGCAGCGACTGACACTGCTGGTCCCCGAAAAGGCGTTGCATCAACCGCTGAAAGGTGCTGGGGGCATTACAGAGCCCAAAGGGCATACGGTTCCACTCAAACAAACCAAAGGGGGTACAAAAAGCCGTTTTATGCTTGTCTGTCTCAGTAATAGGTACCTGATTGTACCCACTCGCCAAATCTAAGGTGGAGAACCAACAGGCACCGGTCAGAGCATCCAGAGATTCCTCAATACGCGGCAGAGGAAACGCGTCCTTCCGGGTTTTACTATTAAGAGGGCGATAATCCACACACATCCTCAGGCCGCCATCCTTCTTTCTCACCAGCACAATAGGTGAAGCATACGGACTACTACTCTCCCGTATTATTTGTGTCTGCAGCAGCTGATGGATGTGATCCTTTACCACCTCATACTCCGAAGGTGGGATGCGTCGGTAGCGCTGCTTAACCGGGACGTCATCCGTCAACGGAATATCGTGGCTAATCAAATTAGTGCAGCCCAAGTCTCCCTCATGTGCCGCAAATACAGAGGCGTAGTCCTGTAAAAGAGACCTTGCCTGGGCCTGCTCCTCAATAGGCAACTGTGACAACCCCATGCCCTCAATGTGATCTTGGACGGTGGGCGCCACCGTCTGGGAATTTACAGTAGCCACTTCCACTGGTACCTCAGTAACTCCTGCAGGTAAACTGACCACATGTACCAAATCTAAGGTGCCAACCGGGGTGCGGGGATAGAGTAACACATCAGTTGATCCTACATTTACAACCGGGATGTATGCTGTGCCTCTACTAACCTGTACCAATGACGGTGAAACCAGCAGTCCTGCAGGTAAACCAGATTGTAGGGGTTCAAATAACGCAGTTCCCTTTGCAAACTGCTCAGAGCAGGTAGCAGTCACCATCTTCCAGGTTCCTCCCGGGATACGGCAGGCTTTCTTACCGCGAACCTTCACCGTTCCCGGGACCTCTGGTAAAGGCTGCACAGCCGCCTGGTGGTACTCTTGCAAGGCCTGCACCACAGGGGAAGGGGCTTCGCTTACTGGGCGTGATTCAAACAAATCCCTCCCATGCTGCCCAAAGAGTTCTTGGTAGCACCTCTGGATCACGTTCATCCCCAAAACACCTGGGACCCGAGAAGACGTTGAATCAGGAGGGTCATTCACCACCAATACACCACAGCGAGGCATGGACTTACCACATAGCTGGACAGTCAGCTCTAAATACCCTATATAGGGAATGGATAGCCCGTTAGCCGCCTTAAGTTGCAACCAATTACAGGCCTGGAGGCGTTCCGGGCCCCATGGTTTACAATGCCTTTGGAAGAAGCTCTCAGTAATGGTGGATACCATAGACCCCGTGTCCACCAGACACGGTACTTGTACTCCACCCATGTCTACCTCCAAATGTGGACATACAGAAATCAGCCTGTCAGCCGCCTCGGAACTCTCTGGAACTTTTGGTGAGCCTACAAGGGCCCCACCCAAACTGTGGCTCTGCAATTTGGTGGGTGCTAGTTTTCCGCCATCGAATGTGGCCGACTACTAGAATGGGACGAAGGCTTGGAATGAGAGACACGTACCCCATCACATTCTCGTGCAAAATGACCGGGCTTCTCACAACGTCTACAGATCACTGTGTGCTTACGGGGGAGATCACCACGCTGGTGCGTGCTCTGTAGACGAGCCAGACTCTGGGTGAGCTGGGCCAGCTGTTCCTGTTGACACTTCAACAGCTCCCTCATTTCACCCAACTCGGACATCGGTGGGGGGTCTGACTTTTGTGGGGCAGACCGTACCCCATACTGAAATCCCACCACTGGGGGGATTGAAATACTACGTTCTCTCATTGCACCTGGCAAACCTTCGCGCTCCCACCGTATAGCCTCTCCTCTAACGTCGAGCATAGTCGACCTCGGGTGCCCCCGCACCCACCGTTTTAAGTCCCGCCGGAGAGCGCAGTCTGAGACCTGCTCCACAAACTGATCCCTCAGCAACACATCGGCATTCTCCACTGCAGTTGGCGAATTCAGCCTCACCCTCTCCATCAGCCCCATTAAAGCCAGGGAAAACTCTTGTAGAGTTTCCCCCTCCTGCTGTTTCCGGGAGAAGAACGCTTCCTGCAACGCTACGTACGAATCCGAGCAACCATATAATTCTTCCAGAACACTAATAATACTATCTGGATCCTCTCGCTCCGCCTGGGAGCGATACTTAATTTCTTCTCGGGCCTCACCCTCGAGATGATCAAACAAGAAGAATGCTTGCTCGGACACGGATAAACGTCGGGCCCGAATACACGCCTGTGCTTCCTCCAACCACTCATTAAAACTCATGCCGCCTTTTCCTTTAAACCGGGGGCAATTCCTGTCTCTGTGGACAAAAACAAATCTTTCAGCGGAGGGAGCGCTAGCAGATGCACCTGAAGCCGACCCGGTGGCAGGCTGTTCCTGCCGTAACCGGTCATTATCTGCTTTTAGCTGCGCAACCAAATCACGCAGCCCTCTCAGCTCCTCCTCCATGGCTGCACCAGATAATTATGTCAACACGGGGGGATATATCCAAACACACACACACCAACAAAAACCCTAATAAAATGGATACTGCTGCTTTGCTTTTACAAAACCCAAATTCTTAAAAACAAAAAAAAACACACACCCAAGAAAAAGAAATAAAAAAAAAAAACAAATAAAACACCATCAACAAAATAAGGAACGCTAGTCTCAGCCTACACAAAATAAATCCTGCCGACAACGCCAAGTTTGTGGCAAGCTAGGGGGAGCCAGAGGTTATATACACACACATTAGCTCAGAGTGCTATACAGGCTAAAAGCCAGTAAATCATAATTAGTTGCAGACAACGCCACCCTGGGACTTTCACCGCAGGGAATAACAGGAACTCCAACAAAGCACACAGGTTCGTTATATTAAGGAGGCGTGAGACCAGCGTCCAAATAATTAAACAATTTTTATTGTTTAAAAATAAATAAAACAAAACAAGACTAAAAGAAACTCACGGTCCAATAATAAAAGATGGCGGAAGCTTACCGGGAGGAAGGTGGGCCAAACAAAGTGAAGGGAGCCAAACTAAGACCACCCCAGACACACGTGCAAGATAACCACTCTTCACACAGCACTTTGGCCACACAGCACAGGCAGACGTGCTCAGCATGCAAAGGAGGGGAGGCGCAAACCAGGAAAAGGGACCCACACCGTTAAGGCACCACCAACTCCTACGGTTTCCGGCCACTAAAAGAAAGAATAAAATACAATTAGTATAAGAACCATGAAGTTTGGGCACGCCAAAATAAAAGACAATAAATAAACAAACATAAAACTGTTGCAATATAAAATATCCACACAGGAAGCCACCCGCCAAGATCAGTCTTCGTTGCGGGCCTCGTCCCAGGCTTCCAGTGGAACAGCAAACAATAAAATGCGTCCCCAATAACTTAAAAAGGATCCAACAAATTAAAATAAGCAAAGCAGCATCAATCAGCCGAGCAGCGGTCTGTCGGCGTGGGGAATGGCTGTGAAGCTCCTGATCCACACGCCACCGCGGACCGCTGTCTGTCTTCTAAGCGGTGGCTGTGTCGTTAAAATGCTGTCAGATAAATCCCCCTAAAAGCAACAAAAGAACAAAACAACCATAAACGTCTGACATGGACAGGAAAATGCCCACCGGCCGTGGATTCACCTACCCGAATGACGGGGGTTTGCCACACCCGGAAGTCGGCTCGGCGCGAGAGGCAGGCACGATACGTGAGTTTTCCCTACAGGAGCACAGCCGGTTAACGTCCATTTAGCCAGACAACCCAGTACAAGGGAAAGCAAGGTTAACCTACCACAGCAGTCTTGGTGCGAGAGCTTGTTTCACGCGCAGTGGCGATAATACCCGCAACAGCCGGAAGTCAGGTGACCTGTCGACCAGATGAACTTCCCAAAGCTGGCTCTACGCCTGCTTAAATATGTCGCCCCCTCTGCTGATTGGCACAATCCCATGATCGGTGAGGGGGCAGGCGTGTGGCTCTAACCTTACTGAATACTGCCATCAGGTCATGGTATTCTCTGGGAACCGCTGGCCCGGGAACTACAGAGGGGCTCTCTACAGATGTGGCAGCACAGATCACCTTCCCAGAGAGAGGATCCAACGAAGGTGAGGGAAAACCCACCTCCCGGGTCCTCCAGTGAATGGTGGGCATGTTCTTGGTGAGCCACGGCAATCCAAAGACGAGGAGATGGCGGGACTGAGGCAGAACATACAGAGCCAACTCCTCCTGGTGAGTTCCCACTGTGAGCTGAAGGGAACTGACAAAGTGAGTAATGGGGCCCCCGCTGATGGGCCTCCCATCTATGGCTTGGACAGCGACCGGAGTAGGAAGCCGATGGAGTGTCAGATGAAGTCTCCTAGCCAGACCAGGAGAGATGAGGCTGCCTGCAGCTCCGGAGTCCACCAATGCTGGAACTGGAAGACTCACATCATCAGCATGGACAGTCACAGGAATCATAAATTGTTCAGTGCAATATAAGGGTGGTGTCACACTCACCCGCGGGTCGGGCCGTCGCCGACCTCTATCTCCCGGAGCACAGGGAACGTGTGGGCAGTCAGGTAGGAGCTGAGTCCCCTCTCCACAGTACATGCACAGGCCCCTCTGCCGTCGACGCCTCCTCTGTTCTACCTGCATCAGTTCCTCCTCCAGATCCTCCCTCTCAGAGGGTCGGGTGGCAGCACGAGTCCTCTCGCGGTGAAGATTATCAATCCGTATGGCCAAGGAAATCAGGTTGTTGAGAGAGAGAGTGTCATCCCGACAGGCCAGCTCAGTTTTAATCCCAGGCTGCAGCCCCTGTCGAAAAGCCGTGATAAGTGCTGGCTCATTCCAACCACTCGCAGCAGCCACAGTGCGAAAGTCCAGTGCGTAATCAGCCACAGATTGTGCGCCCTGTCGCAGCCGAAGGAGCCTCTCTCCCCCCTTACGTCCCTCTGGTGGATGGTCAAAAACTGAGCGAAATGACGTCAAAAAACGTGCGTAAGAAGAGAGCACCTCACCACCGCCAGTCCAGACCGCTGTAGCCCATTCACGCGCCCGACCTCCCAGAAGAGAGATAACCATGGCAATCAGTTCACCATCCTGCAGCTCTGGGTAATAAGAAAAAAACAGGTCGCACTGCAGGAGGAATCCCCCACAGCCAGACGAATCACCGCAATAAACCTCCGGGAGACGTACTGGTGAGGCAGTGGGTCGATTTGCCGCAGCTGGAGCGGCTACCTGAGTTGGAGCCGGATTGCTGCCCGCAGCTGACGGCGGGTGATGTTGAATCTGTAGATGTTGTAACAGATCCGCCATCATCGTCTCCTGCCTGCCGACTCGTTGCTCCAGGGCGGTGGCGACTGTGGCAAGTTGGGCAAGAACAGAGGGTGGCTCAGGGACTGAAGCCGTGCTTGACGAAGATCCTTCTCCAGGAGAAATGCCCGCTGTATCCATGGTGGTATTGTCTCCTGTAATGCTGGTTCGGCTGAAAGTCGGACACAAGCGCAGGCTGGTTGAGAGAAGGATTTTAATGGCGCTCTAACAGACCAAAGGTGTGACAAGACAATACAATGTTCTGCAGTGTGCTGAGGGTTTAAGTAGGCCAGAGGACAGGTGTGACTTGTTAGGTTGATGAGGATAGAGGCAGGTGAAGTCCAATGAGCTGGAACAGATGAGTCCTGGGAGATGAAGTCCTAGAACCCGTGATCAGAATTCAGGTGAAGCAGAGCGTACTGGTGCAGCAGGAGCAGGCATGACACACACACACACACACACACACTCACTCCTAGGGAGAATTTACAGTGACCAATTAACCCAACATGCATGTCTTTGGATGGTGGGAGGAAGCTCGAGAACCTGAGAGAACCCATGCATACATGGGAAGAACATGCAAACTCCACACAGGAAGGCCACGCCCCCCAGGTTCAAACCTCCCCCCAGCCGAAGCTCGAACCTTCTTGCTGTGAGGCTGCAGTGCTAACCACCACACCACTGTGCAGTAAATGTTTTTTTAAGTAAATAATCTAGTTTAAAAAGTAAATTATCGTAACTAGTTTGTTTGTCCTATTGTTTACTTGATAGCTTCTCAAAAACTGTGAAGGACACTTATGTAAATAAGTACACTAACTCGTGGTTAATTTCTTTTGTTTGTTTTGTATTTTTTGCACCACAGTGAGTGCAGTAACAGTTTGACAAGAGACTATGAAGACTCTTTCTCTGCACAAAAGCAATTATTCTTTAAAATAATACATTTATGTTATATTATATTATATTATACACACATATATATATATATATATATATGTATGTATGTATGTATTTGCAGCTCACTGCTGCTGGAGTTTTAACAAGGACCAACAGATCTGATCACACCAGTTATAACATCTTTATACAGTCACAGAATAGATTTTAAACCCTTCTGATTGTTTACATCCCAGAATGGTTTAGATCCAAAATACATCTGTGATATGTTCAGAGAATATAAACCTAGAAGAGCTCTGACATCCAAAGACTCTGGTCAACTAGTCCAGACCAGAGTCCAGACCAGAGTCCAGACCAGGGTCCAGACCAGAGTTCAGGCCAGAGTCCAGACCAGAGTCCAGGCCACAGTAAAGACCTGAGGCCAGACCAGAGTCCAGACCAGAGTCCAGACCAAACATGGAGAAGCAGCATTTAGCTGTTATGCTGCAAACAAATGGAACAAACTGCCAGTGGAGATTAAACTTCCACCAAATGTAGACATTTTTAAATCCAGGTTAAAATCATTTCTTTTCTAATGTTTATGCATGAAATCTGCATGTTAACTTTTTTAACTTATCTTGGTTTTAATCATTTTAATGTAAATTATTATTTTATTGCGATTATGTGTTGATGCCTTTTACTATTTCTAAATATCTGTAATGTCTTAAGCACTTTGAATTGTCCTGTACATGAAATGTGTTATACAAATAAACTGCCTTGCCTGTTGTTTTGATTGTGTTATTTTTGTGGTGTTCTGACTTTGATAAGAAAAAAAAATTAAATACATTTTCCCCCTTATAGCATTGAAAATAGTATTGAGTATTAAGCACCATCCTTTGTATCACTGTCAAGTTTGAAATTTTAGTATTGTTACAACCCCAGTAAGAAGTAAATAACAACACTATGCATTTTGTTTATTACAAACATCAAGACCAAACAAGGAAGGGATAATGCCCAAGGCTCCGCTTCGCTTAGGACGGTTCACGCCTCCACGTCGTCCATTAATTTATGATAATGGAGACCTCGAAAGGCATTATCTCGCTTATACCATGGTCACTTATGAAAGAACTAAAAATTAGATAAATTATTAATGCGTTAATGTTGTTTTCCACCGTTAAAATCGTTAAGTATTTCACAAGAAGCGGATGAGTGGACTAATTCGTTGTGACTCGTTGCCAAGGTAACCGGCTCTGACACTCAACCTGCAGCTCGGTCGGTCGGTATTAGACCTGATCAGTGGAGGGAAGGGAGATTATTGGTTAACGTTATGTTACATAACACAAACACATTTCAGAGGGCGGGTGCAGCTCTTACAGCTGGTGTGTGTCCAGAGGATGATGCAACATTTTGTTTCAGTTAAAGTCCACATATAGTTTCCTACATCGGTTCTATTACAGAAATATTATCCACCATTCACTCTGATCATTAAATGTGTATCAAGCAAGTCTATCCTAAATGGTTTTTATAATGTTATCCATCATTCACTCTGTATCAAGTATGTAAGTAAGGTAACCAAGACAGAAAGACAGACCACGACTGATTTAAAATTAAATGTAACATTGCCGTTGATCGTGAAGGACGGAGATTTAACGTTTGTGGACCCTGACCGTTGCTGGTTTAACGTTTGTGGACTCTGACTGCTGCTGGTTTAACGTTTGTGGACTCTGACTGCTGCCTGTTTAAAGTCTGTGGACTCTGACCGCTGATGGTTTAACGTCTGTGGACTCTGACCGCTGCTGGTTTAACGTTTGTGGATCCTGACCTCTGCTGGTTTAACGTTTGTGGACTCTGACTGCTGCCTGTTTAAAGTCTGTGGACTCTGACCGCTGCTGGTTTAACGTCTGTGGACTCTGACCGCTGATGGTTTAACGTCTGTGGACTCTGACCTCTGCTGGTTTAACGTCTGTGGACTCTGACCTCTGCTGGTTTAACGTATGTGGCCTCTGACCGCTGCTGGTTTAACGTTTGTAGACTCTGACCGCTGCTGGTTTAACGTTTGTGGACTCTGACCGCTGCTGGTTTAACGTCTGTGGACTCTGACCGTTGCTGGTTTAACGTTTGTAGACTCTGACCGCTGCTGGTTTAACATATGTGGACCCTGACTGCTGCTGGTTTAACGTTTGTAGACTGTGACCGCTGCTGGTTTCACGTATGTGGACCCTGACCGCTGCTGGTTTTAACGTTTGTGGACTCTGACCGCTGCTGGTTTAACGTTTGTAGACTCTGACCGCTGCTGGTTTAACGTTTGTAGACTCTGACTGCTGCCTGTTTAAAGTCTGTGGACTCTGACCTCTGCTGGTTTAACGTTTGTGGACTCTGACTGCTGCCTGTTTAAAGTCTGTGGACTCTGACCGCTGCTGGTTTAACGTCTGTGGACTCTGACCGCTGATGGTTTAACGTCTGTGGACTCTGACCTCTGCTGGTTTAACGTTTGTGGACTCTGACCGCTGCTGGTTTAACGTCTGTGGACTCTGACCTCTGCTGGTTTAACGTATGTGGCCTCTGACCGCTGCTGGTTTAACGTTTGTAGACTCTGACCGCTGCTGGTTTAACGTTTGTAGACTCTGACCGCTGCTGGTTTAACGTTTGTAGACTCTGACCGCTGCTGGTTTAACGTTTGTGGACTCTGACCGCTGCTGGTTTAACGTTTGTAGACTCTGACCGCTGCTGGTTTAACGTCTGTGGACTCTGACCGTTGCTGGTTTAACGTTTGTAGACTCTGACCGCTGCTGGTTTAACATATGTGGACCCTGACTGCTGCTGGTTTAACGTTTGTAGACTGTGACCGCTGCTGGTTTCACGTATGTGGACCCTGACCGCTGCTGGTTTAACGTTTGTGGATCCTGACCGCTGCTGGTTTAACGTTTGTGGACTCTGACCGCTGCTGGTTTAACGTTTGTGGATCCTGACCGCTGCTGGTTTAACGTTTGTGGACTCTGACCGCTGCTGGTTTAACGTTTGTAGACTCTGACCGCTGCTGGTTTAACGTATGTGGACTCTGACCGCTGCTGGTTTAATGTTTGTGGATCCTGACCGCTGCTGGTTTAACGTTTGTGGACTCTGACCGCTGCTGGTTTAACGTATGTGGATCCTGACCGCTGCTGGTTTAACGTTTGTGGACTCTGACCACTGCTGGTTTAACGTTTGTGGATTCTGACCGCTGCTGGTTTAACGTATGTGGACTCTGACCGCTGCTGGTTTAACGTTTGTGGATCCTGACCGCTGCTGGTTTAACGTTTGTGGACTCTGACCGCTGCTGGTTTAACGTTTGTAGACTCTGACCGCTGCTGGTTTAACGTTTGTGGACTCTGACCGCTGCTGGTTTAACGTTTGTAGACTCTGACCGCTGCTGGTTTAACGTTTGTGGACTCTGACCGCTGCTGGTTTAATGTTTGTGGACTCTGACCGCTGCTGGTTTAACGTTTGTGGACCCTGACCGCTGCTGGTTTAACGTTTGTAGACTCTGACCGCTGCTGGTTTAACGTTTGTGGACTCTGACCGCTGCTGGTTTAACGTTTGTGGACTCTGACCGCTGCTGGTTTAACGTATGTGGACTCTGACCGCTGCTGGTTTAACGTTTGTGGACTCTGACTGCTGCCTGTTTAAAGTCTGTGGACTCTGACCGCTAATGGTTTAACGTCTGTGGACTCTGACCTCTGCTGGTTTAACGTTTGTGGACTCTGACCGCTGCTGGTTTAACGTTTGTAGACTCTGACCGCTGCTGGTTTAACGTCAGTGGACTCTGACCGTTGCTGGTTTAACGTATGTGGACTCTGACCGCTGCTGGTTTAACGTATGTGGACCCTGACTGCTGCTGGTTTAACGTTTGTAGACTCTGACCGCTGCTGGTTTAACGTATGTGGACCCTGACTGCTGCTGGTTTAACGTTTGTGGACCCTGACCGCTGCTGGTTTAACGTTTGTGGTTTAGAAATCTCTATCCTCCTCAAAGTGGGACGGGATCTTATGACAATAACGGCTAATACGCTAAACACCATTCAATGGAAACACCTTCTAATCACAATAGCACTTTATCAAAATCTCAGAAATATCGCTTTTATTTTGCGAAATACTGTAATGGAAACGCAGCTATTGACAGTCTGTAAACCAACATAGACACAAAAGAAAGAACTGAAGGGGTTAAAAAGATTTTCCAGAAATAGCCCAACAAAAACAGACCTGATGAAGAGCAGCTACAGCTGCTGGAAGTGAACTTAACCAGAAACGACTGAGTTCAATGGTGAGTTCTACTTACAGGTGAAGGTAACAGCGATGGCGAAGAGGTCCTGCTTACGCCAACAGAAAGCTGTGAAACAAAACCCTCACACTACTACATCTGGGGAGTGTGGCCATACTTGGAGCAGGACCTTAAATAATCACAAGTCATCCATTTCACTCAAATCAACCAAAAACACACATTCAATGAATTTTATAGACACAACAACATATAAATGAAATAATTTCTCAGAGACCAACAAATTGGATATGAAAGTTTTCTTCAAACCCACTGAAACTCGTGCTCTTCTACAGAAAACCAGCTTCCATCCTAAACACACCTTTGCTGGCCTGGTAAAGTCTCAACTGCTGAGATTCAACAGAATCTGCACACAGCAGGCTCACTTTGCTGCAGCCACAAAAGTGCTGTTTCACTCTTTGTCCAGCAGAGGGTACCGTCACTCCATTCTTAGGAAATGCCTCAAGTCCTTCCTCCAAACCACATCGACCAATGTCTCTCCTATTCTCCCCCACAGTGAAATTAGTCCCTGTGCTCAGGAATAACTACCAGGACCTGCTCCAGGACGCTGGGCTCCTCAAAGACCATCAGAGGCTGTTAGGAGGAACCAGAATCTGAAAGACCATCTCATCAGTGCCAAGATGAAACCTGTGAACACCTGTAAGCTCCTACAATAAGAATGTGTATTTATCTGAGTGTAGAAAGAACCAACACTGGAAGAACTGCATCTATTTAATTACCTGTAAGGTGTGTTGCTTCCAGTATGTGGGGAAACTGGTAACACTTTATTAGTCAGATTCACCCAACACAGATACAACGTCCTGAAGGCGATGGAAACCCATACGGTACTGGTCCAGCATTTCCTGCTGCATGGATGGGAGGCGGTCAGCGCCACGGTGGTTCAGTCCATCCCAGATGGTCCACCGCCCAGAGATGTAGAGCTGAAGGAATCTGGGTAGTTAAATTAGATCCACTACATCCCAGAGGTCTGAATGAGATCAGTTTTAATCATATTCATTGGTAAATATGCTCCATTTTTATAGTTTTTATCATTCTATCTCATTATTATACCATTCTTAAATTATTTTATGCTTTTTAGTTTGGGATTTATTAAAGTGGAAATGAAACAGTCAACCAAACTAACATTATTTACTAGATTGAGTCCTATACTTATAATTATTATATAACAAACAGGACAATTATAAACATATAAAAGAAATAGGTGGCGCTGTTTTAGTTTTTGTAGCGACGGCGCCGCCATCTTGCAGGACTAGAAACTGTGATGTCACAAGGTTGGTTGGTGTCGCGGTCCCTGGTTATAGTCCGCTTGTCCACCGCCTTAAAGTGAGAGAGATAACAGAGTGAACGATGGAGACTGGTGAACCAAGGGAGGAGAGAAAACAAAGAGGGATGCTACTGTATCGCTTCTGTGTGTAAAAACCAGTTTTAGAGTTCAGTCCGAGGCCACAAACGTCTGCTGAAACAGAGAACTGTCCTGCTGCTGGTTGGTAGCACTGCAGACAAAACCCTCCTGACTGCAGGGTCTGCAGGCTTTTCTGGAGGAAGAAGACACAGAGCCGAAGTCTCGTTTGAGTCTGGCGAGCTAGCGGTCTGCCGGACCAACAGACTAAAGTCTGAGCTGCTCCCAGTGTTTTTAATTCACCGCCTATAACCTCAAATAATTCCATTTGTCATTTCATCCCTTATCCAGAGGTCCCCACAGGTGGTACAAACCCCAACAGAAACAGACTCCCTGTTTTCCAGGACAGTCAGTCGGGTTGTCCGATTCCATGATCTCTCACCACCATCCTGCAGATTTTATTCTTGTAATACGTTTACCATGTGGGATTCATTTATTTGGACAAACTGCTTCAAATGTGTCTCCCTGCGTAGGGAAGGAAAACCCAGCCATCACGAACCAACGTAATGCACAATCACCTACTTTAGAAAAAGAAAAAAATCTTTTCAACACAGATAATGATCGCCAGGTGTCATTAACCGGCTGATTGAGGCCTGACTTTTAGGTCACAATGGTTACCACTGAACCCTGGCGAATTTTCAGCCTAGTCCATCTTATAACGACCTTGCTTTTACACCGGTAAGCTAGTCTGTGGTCAGGAGTCCTTGTTAATATGCTACTGCAAGTTGGCCGTTTGTTCTGCCTGCGTCACGTCAGCTGGAAGATTAATATCAGAAGTTTCTTTTACATTAAGTTTGCATCTGTGTCCATGTGCTTGTGTGCGTGTGTGTGTTTGGTAATTAGACGCAGCCAGGATGTCTAAAAAAAGAAAAGTGGACATAAGAGACTTCTTTAAAAGTCAAAGTGTAAATTACTAAAAGAAGTCCTGCAACACCTTCACTGCCTCCATAAAGCAGCAGATCCACTTTAAGATCCTCCTCATAATTTACAAAGATCACAATAATCTTGTAAAGTGTATTCTTTTATTGGAAGTGCTGCTAAATAACATGTATTATTATTATTATTATTATTATTATTATTATTATTATTATTATTATTATTATTATTAATAAAAAGGGACAAATACAATATATACAAACGTGATATTTATACATCCAAACTAATGATAATTGTGAAGTTTTTCCTCTATAACTGTATCATCAAAATTGATGGTTGTTGCACCAGAAATTGTCCCACTGTTCATGTCAGCAACAATATATTTTTGTCAGGTGATGGAAAGTAGAGATCCAGAAGTAGATGCAGGAGGAAATGCTGGAGGAGGAGGAGTAGGAAAAGCTGGAGAAGATGGAGGAGAAGAGGTTAAAAGAATAAACATGTTAGTCACGACATTAAGCATTGTGACAGATATTAGAGTGATAATAAACTGGATCAAAGCTTTCAAGATTCAAACACCAGACATCCTGAGAGGCATGCTGCCTGAGGGCAGAGATCTTTTTGATCAGGTGGAGGTCCTTGTTGACCAGGTAGAGGTCCTTTTTGATCAGGTGGAGGTCCTTGTTGACCAGGTAGAGGTCCTTGTTGATCAGGTGGAGGTCCTTGTTGACCAGGTGGAGGTCCTTGTTGACCAGGTGGAGGTCCTTGTGGATCAGGTAGAGGTCCTTGTTGACCAGGTGGAGGTCCTTGTTGACCAGGTGGAGGTCCTTGTTGATCAGGTGGAGGTCCTTGTGGATCAGGTGGAGGTCCTTGTTGATCAGGTGGAGGTCCTTGTGGATCAGGTGGAGGTTCTTGTGGATCAGGTGGAGGTCCTTGTTGATCAGGTGGAGGTCCAGCCAGTAAGGAGTTGCAGTAGTCAATGCGTGAAATGACCAGAGCCTGGACCAGGAGCTGGGTCGTGTGTTCAGTCAGGTAGGGTCTGATCCTCCTGATGCTGTAGAGAGCAAATCGGCAAGATCGCGCAACCGAGGCAACATGGTCCTTAAAGGTCAGCTGGTTGTCTACCATGACACCAAGATTCCTGGTAGAAGTCGTAGGCACAAGCGTGATGGAGTCAAGCTGAACACTTATCTGTGGAGGTAAGGAAGGATTGGCTGGAAAGACAATGAGTTATATTTAATTTGCATGTACTCATCTGGTTTGGTGTGCTTGTCATATGTTAATCTTTGTAGAAAAAGGTGTCATGCCAAGAACCTACAAGAGGAAAACAAGCTGGGGATCAACGCCCCTTGAAGAGATGGAGAGCAGCCAATGATTTCAAGGGTGGACAGTCTTTCAGATGAGTAACAAAAGAGAGAAATGTTGATAGGTCAACATTGAGGAGGTACATGAGAAAGAGGGAGGAAAGGAAATAACAGTCAGAGAGGAACAGCAGAAGCAAAGAGGCTCTTCTCAGAGGAGGTGGAGAAGGGGCGAGCAGACCATACAAGAAGCTTCCCTTCAACCTTGACAGTTGGAATATTGAGCAGATGTTTTAATTAAATTGTTAAATGGTTTCAAAGACTCTTTGTTCTTACAAACACTGTGCTCATGTTTACATTATAAAACGGTCCCGTTTTCCCACCGACTCGGTTCAACTTACTGCTAATCTGAGGCAAGTTGAGCCACTGCAGCACTTTTTTTTGAGGAGTCATTATTTTGGGCAGCTTTGTCAGAGATGCATTCTGATCATTTTATTTGATAGTAGACATCTAGAAATAAAGGTATATGTTTTCATTCTATTTCTGAGTCATTTCCCCTTTTTACCAAGACAATCAAAGTAAAAAGTGGTTCATCTTACCCCACTCTTCCCTACTGTAGGTCCATGGGCATTTGGCTAATGATAAGATACTGAATGACTCAACAAACACATACCTGGATTTATGTAATGAGTCTAGATTCCAGTTTCTCTGTTATGAAATGACTGATTCTGTTCTGTTTTTTCCCTGAAAGCCTATCCGACTTATCTAATAACATCGACAATGAGCAGCTGGATGCAGCCATGCGGAAGATTCAGTTTTTCCCCCATTCAGGATGGAAAATGATGCTGGCGCGTCGGACTGCTCGAGGCTTACGGATCCAGAGTGAGCAGACTGCAGCAGTCTGCAGCATGCGCTGACAACAGTTTGCTTAATAAATCTGTCTAGTTTACCTGTGCAGTGCAGCTGCTCAGATTCTTACTGGCTGCTTAATTAATGTTTGGACAAAATTTATTCTTAAGCAGTTATCTTTGTAAATCTGCCTCTTCTGAAACAAGGAACTGTTTTTACCTTATGTGGTGCATATTTAGTAAAGCTAAGATTCTAAGTTTGATATGTTTCCTAAAACGTTGGATAGCTGCTCTAGTCTGAGCTAAGCAAACGGCCCACGGCTCAGGTAACCTGATCTTAAAGATGACTGCTATTTCTGCTAAAACAACCAACAAGACTTCCTTATTTGATATGTGCAACCAGATTCTAACTCTGTTGTCGGTGTGTTGCATTCTTTCTGAAGGGAGGTGAGAATAAGTCGAGTCGAGATCTGGACTTTTCAGTTTGGTCCACTGTGCCTGGAACATGTTGTGTTCCTGCCCCTGACAGACCAGAAACGAACAAGGCCTGTTCAAGAACTGTTTTAATTCAGTGTGGAGCAGATTCTTGTCATTTACTTTGTCTTTAATGTGGAGGTACTTTTCCCAATCACACACACACACACACACACACACACACACACACACACACACACACACACACACACACATTAATAGCGATTAATCGCATTGTTATGCGTAAAATGTCTCTTTCCTCTTGTTTCCAGGTGCCGGTATTCGACGCTGCTCAGACTTCTTGTGCCTCATCCTGTCGGACTCTTCCTGCCAACTGCTCTCCTGGATTTTGACCCGTTTTGGAACGACCACGGATATTCGCCTGCCCCTGCTAAGTAGTCTGCTTCTTGCCTCTCTATGTACGACCCTTCGCTTCATTATCGCTACACCTTTGATTTGTGGATCTCCCCTGACAGGTTTAGCAGCAGTTTTCTCTTTAAACACCAACAGTTAAAATATTTCTTCATGTATAAAACCACATATTTATGAGAAAGAAGGATGAAATGTTCAGGATTTACTAACTAAAAGGTAAAAAGTCAGCAGGATGAATTTAAAGCTGTGAAGCTGCTTCCTTCTAAACACAGAAGGAACAATATGTGATGAATATCAGCATCAGGTGAACAGACAGAAAGCAGGATGAGAATCTCACAGCTTCTAGATGGTGAGGAGAGAGAAATATTCACAATATGCACAATAACTTCCATCCATGCACCTTCACTGCTTCATTATCCACATTTCTGGATATAAATTCTCTAAACTTTCATTCTTAGTTTGACTGTTTAGCTTCACCTCTGCACCTGCAGCCTCCGCTACCGGGAGTTAAGGGTTAACATCTGGTTTCCGGGTGTAGCGTCAGGTCTGTAGATGTAACTATAAACATGTGTGGTATCTACAGAAAGTCCAGAATCTCAGCTACCAGCTCAGTAAAACCATTTCTATCACCAGCAAACACAGTTAAGACAACAATAGTTAAAAGACCAGGTACACAAAGTCTGAAAAACATGTAAACACAGATGATGTTTCCCCATGAACACAAACAAACGGCTCCTCTACTGAAAGCTCACATCTCACAGATTCCACAGCTGGAAGTTTCATCTTAATACGACCAAGATTCACCGAACCAGAGGCAGAAGAAGACCCGAATTAATGCTGCACGCTTGTAAAAGTCAGAAAACATGTCTCACCTTTGCTGTCTGGCATAAATCAAAACTGCATTTATTAAAAAATAATAAATAAAAAGTTTCTTGTCCAATTAACTATCAAATAAGGATGATCATTTAGACAGATGTTGGAGTGGACCGGTTCTGTTCCACCTAAAATCCAGGATGATTTCCTTGGTTTTTGTGATGTTCAGTGCAAGGTTATGTGCTGAGAACCACTCACTCAGTTTCTGGACCTCGTCTCTGTAGGCTGCCTCTTTCCCCCATCAGCCCCACCACTGTCGTGTTGTCTGCAGATTAGACGATGATGTTCTCTGGATGAGCAGGACTGCAGTCAGATGTGTAGAGGGAGTAAAGTAGTGGGCTCATCACGCCTCCCTGAGGAGGGCTGTTATTATTGTGTTGAAGGCTGAGCTGAAGTCGATGAAGAGCTGACGTAGCTCCCCTCGTGCTCCAGGTGGCTCAGAGAGGAGAGTGATGGTGATGGCGTCCTCAACTGACCTGTTTGCCCTGTATGCATACTGGTGCTAGTCCAGGGTTGGAGGGAGGCAGGCTTTGATGTGCTGTAGGACGACTCTTTCAAAGCACTTAGTAATGACCGGGTGAGTGCTACCGGGCAGTTGCCATTGAGGCTGGCTGTAGATGCCTTTTTACGAACTGGGATGACTGGATGGGATGACGACTTTTACCAATGACAGGCGGAAGATGTCAGTGAAGACCTGGGAGAGCTGATGGGCCCACGCCTTGAGCACTCTTCCAGGTCCTCCATCTGGACCTGTAGCCCTCCTGGGGTTCACTGACCAGAGCACACGTTTTACGTCCTGGACCTGTAGGGTGAGTAGGAGGGTACTGGAGGCTGGTGGGGGTTGCAGTGGTGTTGCTGGGTGCTGTAGTTGAGACACAAAGTGGGCAAAGAAACTGTTCAGCTCCTCCACAATGGCCTCATTGGAGTCCCCAGATGCCATATCACAACCTTTGTATTTTGTGATGTTCTGTATACCCTACCTCACCTGGCAGGGGTTACTGCTGATAAGATGGTCTTCTATCCTCTTCTTGGAATCTGCTTTTGCAGCCCAGATGTCTTGCATCAGATTGGCCCGAGCGGCGCTGTGCAGAGCTCTGTCACCAGACCTGAAGGCTGAGTGATGGGCCCAAAGGAACATGTGGACGTGGCTTGTCATCCAAGGTTTCTGATTTGGGAATACCCAGATGCATCCACAGTGAATGTTGCCAGGTCCTCATGATGAAAGGCATCCCGCTGGCTGGGTTCAAAGCAGTCCTGAAGTTGGGAGGGGGCATCCTCAGGCCAGGTGGTGACTTTGTGAGCTTTGATTGCCGACTGAGGAGGGTGTGTGCTGGGATGATAAGTAGGGAGAGGTGGTCTGACAGACCCAGGTGAGGGAGCGGTAAGGCTTGATGTTGGCTTACACATGATCTAGAGTGTTGTCCCCTCTAGTTGGGCATGTAACATGTTGGCAAAATTTTGGAAGAACCGATTATAAATTTGCCTTATTGAAGTCCCATGCAATAATGTGGACACCACTGGGGTGGACCCACTGGTGTTTGTTGGTGGCATTAAGCAGCAGTGCGAGTGCCCGGTTTACATTTGTATCCGGTGGTATATAGGAGACAGTGATGATGACAACAGTTAGCTCTCTTATTATGTAAAATACACAGCCCCCCACCTTTGTTTTTACCGGAGTGACGGTTCCTGTCCCAGTGGTGTAGCGTACAGCCTGCTAGCTGCACTGTAGCATCTGGAATATGATCGCGTAGCCAGGTCTCTGTGATAATGAGAACACAGCATGCGCAGACATAGCGATTCCCAGCCAGCTGTAGTTCTGAATCATCCGTTTTGTGTACTATGGACCTGGTGTTCGTAAGGTAGAGGCTCGGCAGTGGAGGTTTGAGTGTCTGCTTCCTTAGCCTAGCCAGTAGCCTAGCCCATATCCTAGCCTAACCCCGCTTTTGTTTCCTCTCGCACCTCCATCTTCGTCGCCTGCCAGACCCGACAACAATCCACAGAGATCCCGCTGGTCACACTATCTCGTCCAGAATGCTAAAAGTGCGGTAAAAGTCACTGGAGACGGTCTCTTTTGCTGAAAACCGATGTCCAGTAAGTCCAAACGGCTGTAGTGATGTGTAGTGCATATAAGCACACGGATAACACAAAAGAAAACACAAATAAGGAGAGCTGTCAGCCGCTGCATCCGTGCGCACCGCCATTTTGACTTGTTCCACATGATGGATTATAACGAGGAATAATAATTTAACCGTGGGGTTCTTTAGGAGGTTGTGTTAACATGAGAAACTCACAGGATCAAAATCCGGGTTAACTTGAAAGGGTTGTATAATGGAACACCGAATGTGTAGTTAGAGTAGTCCCACAAACTTTTAATGATTCAGATCCACCTCCTCTCAGTTTTGGATGGGACACAAAAAGGAATTTCTCAGTTCATCAGGACAGAGTGAAAGTTCACCAGCCATACCATCTATCCTTCCAGCAAACGTACAACCATTAGACAATAAAATGGACCATATACGACTGCTGAGGTCAGCGAATCAGACAGTGAGTAACTGCTGTGTAACTGCAGGAAGAGCTGCTGGAAGTTGCTGCTGCTACGATTTGAGCTGCTGTCTGTCGCCAGATGAGGATCAGCAGGTAAAGAATAAAGTCCGGTTTTACTTTTACACCCTCAGAAGCACAAATCCGTCCCATTGCAGGAAGATTTAATCAGAAACTCTATGAAAGAATAGAAGTCTGAAACTAGCAAATCTACACCAGATAAGCTCACATCCCTTCATATGCGTTGGTAGGTGTGGTTTTCTATGCCTGCAAGGCGAGGCCCTGCCTACCTGCATCTGGGGGGAGGGGCTGTGAGGTTGTTAAAATTTTCTTGTGACATCGATATCCTTTCTATGTCACAAAAAGGATAACCTGGTTTTACTCCGTAGAGGGCGCTATGGGCTATTTTTTACCCACAAAATCCTGTTTTTTAATAAATTTAAAAGTGACACATTTGATCAGCTACAGGTGGTTTTCAGGTGCACCAGCCCTTTAAATATGTATGAGGAAAATACCTTATAGCTTATGTTATAACTTTATTACACTCGGATTAAACAAATGATGTAAGTGGAAAAGAAAACCATCCTGATACATCATTTATGTGGATTTTGTCATTTTCATGGTAATTTTAATTATACCGGACAAAATGATTATCTGGATTATCCTTACGATCACTAAGGACACCGAGTATAATATTTTTCCACTTGTGCAGCTAAACAGAGTCTGACAGTCTGATTATAAATGCATGAATTAATGTTAGTGATTGAGGAAATGTGCTGACTCAATGATCAACTTCCAGCAGCTAAGCTGTAGGAACAGTTGTAGAAATCCAAACAGAAAATGAGACTTGGTTTGGAGACACAGTTGCATCCATCCAGCGTAATGACAACACTGGACACAGATGGTCGGGTGTCGTGGATGGAGTGTGCTGAGATTTAATCAGACAGCTGCCTGTTGGATGAAATCCCTGGTGTGTTAAAGTAGTGTGTGTATAAAACAACGTTTTCTTACAGTTGCTTAGCATGCAAACAAACATCCAGCCAACAGACTGACGGACTGGTTGTGACATGGTTTGGATCACTACAGCCCTGCTCCTCCTCCTCCTTCCTCTGGCTGCATTGAAAAGCTCTTTTCTGCATCAGCAGGGAATAATTCTGTCATATAGATGACAGCAGAATCAATCATCATCCCATTAAAGTCTACACATCAGTGAGGAGAGGAAGAGCCAGATGAAAAGGAATTGTAGAGTCAGCTGTGCTGCAGAGGAACATCAAGCATCTGATGAGCAGTGAATATTGAACTTGTGCATCTTTTGAATACAAATATAGACTTTTAGTGACTAAAAAAAACTTAGAAGTTTTAAAACAAAAATAATGTTGAAGGGAGTGTATAAATATACTTAAAAGAAACAAAAATAGAGTGACTGCAACTGACTTAAATAAAGGGAGGTCTTTCAAAAAAAAGAAGAAAAAACAACTTTATGATGTAACATGAAGTAAAATATCCACAAGCCACAGATTATAAAGGACTCAGAGGGATTAATACACTTGGCAGGACCAGTGGCAGCACAGAACACACTACATCAGCTTATTGTAAGCTGGAGTATATCCACAATAGCAACTCACCTCTGTTTACAGATTGGATGTCAGAGTGGTGAGAACTGACATGTTTAAATAAAAGGAATAATTCTACAATATGTATAATTTGTTAAAGGACATGAGAAAACATTGAGGAATGCATCTGGCTCCTCGGTCTAACAATGTAAACAGTTCATTTTAGTCTTTCTTTTCTTTTCTAAATCTCTTCTAAGCTGAAGCTTGACCTTCAGAGCCGGACTCCACAGTGCTGACAATCACATGGAAAAGAAAAGGACACTTTTTTTTTTCAATTCCAATGTTTTATGGATCAGGAATTCATCACAGACAGATTATGAAGTTGGTTCCAGGGATTAGGAATGAGCAAATATAACCTCTGATGAACAGCATTATATGACAAATATGAGATACGATCATTAAATAAAACAGAGCTGAAATACAAAAGCACTATGTAAAAACTCTGTTCGTAATTAGTGCTTCAACATTAAAGTCAGTGGGGTAAGTAGCAGCCAGGTGCTGCTGTACCAATGTACTTTATTCACTGACCAGCTCCACAAAAGCAGATGTTCTGGGTGTTTGCTGGTTCGGTGGCCTCAGGATTGGGTCTCTGCTCTTTGCGGATGATGTGGTTCTGTTGGCTTCGTTGGGACCTTCAGCTCTCATTGGAGCTGTGGGTAGTGACCGAAAGAACAAGATCGCGAATACAAGCGGCCAAAATGAGTTTTCTCCGCAGGGTGGCCGGGCTCTCCCTTAGAGATAGGGTGAGAAGCTCGGTGATCTGGGAGGGGCTCAGAGTAGAGTCGCTGCTCCTCCACATGGAGAGGAGCCAGATGAGGTGGCTCGGGCATCTGGTTAGGATGCCTCCTGGACGCCTCCCTGGTGGCTGCAAAAAAAAAAACAAAAAAAAACAACTTGTATTTTATTTGGCCTAAAACAGTAATTTAAGTAGTTAAAACTGGAAATATAAATTATTGACATTTAAGGCTATAATGATAGTTAGCACAACAAAAATAGCAACTTGTGTGCTCCAAAACAATTATGTGAGTTTCTAATAATTATATGTTTAAGCCTGGGTTCAATACAATGGACAACAGTTAGGCTAACTCTTATTTCGTTGCTGTGAAATGCAGGAAAGCCAACTTTTGGAGTTTGCAATTTTCACTTGAAGTGTCATTGTCGCTGTGCTGCCTCGAGCTGGAGTCCACACAGGTAAGATTTAACAAACGTTTAATTAAGTCAAAATTATACGGATATTGTAGAGGAGTCTTGTGCAGTATGTTGTAGAATAATGGAGAAGGCAACACATTTTGAACATAGGGACGGCATGGCTCAGTGTGTAGAGTGGTCGTCCTGCAGCCCAAGGCTCGCCGGTTAGATCCCGGCTCGGAGAACTCATGTCGAGGTTTCCCTGAGCAAGACACCGAACCCCAAATTGCTTTTCTTCCATCAGTGTGTGAATGTGACGTTCATGTAAAATGCTTTGGATAAAAGTGCTATATAAGTACAGACCATTTAAACCCAAACAGATTTTCAGTCATTAGCAAAAAGCTAGCAGCGAACTAATGCTAGCGGCGCTTCTCGGGGCATATACTGTTCAAACAGGACAGACATGTTATCTTCTGACTGGTTAGCATTGTGTCCATGCTGTTAATTCGTGCTTGCTAACTCGTGTTTGAAATTTCTGCTGACTGCTTTGCTAATCCCCAGCAAATTGTCATGTTTGTTTTTCAGAATAAAATGAACGCGGTGCAGGTTCACCACACCATCGACGCTGTTCTGCTGAAACATTATCGACTGCATCAGAGGTTCAACCTGGCCTTGCATCCACAGAGAACGCTGTTGCACTTTTAGAACCATTAGTGCTTTCAAATCACATCTTTCAAGATTGCACAGGACTGTCCAAAGGCAAGAAAGCTTAGTATTTCAGTGTTGGTTGTGTGAATACAAGCACATTTGCTGTAAAAAGTAGATATTAATTAATTTGCATCATCACCTTGGATGCAGAGAGATAGTGTGTTGTCCATTCGTGGGGCGCAGGTTTGAAACCAACTGCCTCAGTAGTTTTACTGGACATACATCACAGAATCCTAAAAACCATGAGTTGGGAGATTTTCAGTCCAGCCATGTCATGTTGATTCTCAAGCTGGATTTTCATTGACAAGTCGTCCTAGATTGGATTCCAAAGAAAAATGTCATCCCGATTGTGTACAGAATACAGACTCCGACATACGTGAGCACAGATTAGCTTCCCTTTTTCTTTGTATGCAGTGTCTGTTACATGTGCCAAAACATGTAATACGGGCAATTATAGAAGAATTTAATGATATTTTGTCCCTTTCCAAGTTTCATACAACTGACATTATTTTTTATTCTTTTATGTTTTTGCAAACATGATATTGACGTTAGGACAAAGTGATTCATGAAAAAAATCCAGTAGTTATTACTACATCAGAAAAAGGTACATTATCAACAGATTATAGGAGAAACAGATATTTCAGGGAGCATTTCTCTATCATGGAACCAACAGAGTTTCTGTACAACCGGACTTCAGAAAAGCCTGTATTTATTGAGCTTTGACAGAAGAGAGCAGAGTTTCTGGAAAAACTTGTTTTCAGTAAAGAGTCTACTCCAGGGTTTTACAAGACTTTTCAAGATGGTTCTTACTTTAAGCAAAATAAACATTTTGGAGAACAGGAGCTACTCATTGCATTAGGTCTATATATAGAAGATTTTGAACTGTGTAACCCATTAGGCACATGAAAGAAAATTCATAAGATTACTGCTGTTTATTGGGTTATTCTCAAAGTTTTGTTCCACTTTACACTTAATTCATCTGGCTCTTCCTGGAAAGACTTGTGATGTTAAACAGTTTGGTTATGAAAAGTTTTTCAGTCCTTTAATCAAGGATTTAAAGTCACTAAAACAAACAGGGGTCTTTGTGTAAACCTTTAACAGCTACGTAAAAGGGTCAGTATTTTGTGTCTGTGCAGACAGTTTAGGAGCTCACGCACTTGCTGCATTTCAGCAAAGTTTCAATGTAAAGAATTTCTATAGATTTTGTTGAATAAATCGAGGTGAAATAGCATCTACTGCAATTTCTGGTTTCCGGCTACACTCCAGAAAACAATGCATTTCTGCTACAACTTCATCATGAAAATGTTCCACATGTACACAGGGATGCCCCCACGTAGTGGCCAGGGGTGGCCAGTGCCACCCTGAACAAAAAGCTGGCTTTTTTTTTTTTTACTATTAACACAGCACAACATGCTTTGTTTATATTTGAATGTCAAAATATTTCAAAAGCTAATTTAAAAAAAGAGAAATAAAAAGTATTTTAATCAGGCGCGCATATGGCACCTCACATGTAGGGTCCTACTGAAAGGTCCTTAGAGCGAGGACACCGAAGCGGGAGGATCAAAAAGCCATGTTGCGTCTGGTAATAGAAAGGACACAATCAGCTCTACAACAGGCTCGTCAGTAAGTATTTGATAAAACCACAAGCACTTCAGTTTCATGGTTTTCTGCCAACTGTTGGTGGGCTAGTGCTAACATGTGGATGTAGATGACCTGGAATGAATGGCAATATAGTTCCTGTCACATATGCTAATGCTACAAAGCTAACGTTAGCCAATGTTGGTCAAATCAAGCCATTCATAAGTTAACGTTTGTACAGGTTAGGTAGTTAACAGAATTAGTAACCTTATCTACATTAGATAGGTAGATAGATATGTAATGGGGCGGCGCGGTTTCCACAGCTAGCCACACAGTCAGGGACCACGCCTCCCCCTCTCCGTTAAGTTCGTACTAAGAATACCACAGGCCAGAGACGTGTCAACTAAAACAATACAGCTTTATTAAACAATGCAATAATAACTAAAGTTCAAAACAATCCAACGAAGTGGTAGCACTGTGGAAAAGAAAGGGAATTCACTGTCAGGGCTAACCCAGCCTGCAGCAGCTCCAACCCGCAACAAAAGAAAAGAGGGGTCCGTGTTCTAAACCACCCGTGTAAACACTCACACTGCACGAAAAGGGATGTGAACCACCACCAGGGATGGGGCGGCCGCCCCGGGCTGCAGCACCTGGCAAAAGAAAAAGGGGGAGGAACAATTAAAACACAAAAGCCACAGTGCTACACTTTAACAAAACAAAAACACTCAAAACACAATGAAAGCATGCACAAGAATTAAAACCCAAAGAAAACCATGCAACATAATTAAACAACAACATAGCATAAACACACAAAAATAAACAAGGCTATTAAGATGGTGCGAGCCTGGTCCGCCAGTGCGTCCAGGCCTCGCAAACCAGGCAGCGTCACGCCGGGTTGCAACACCGTCCGTTCGCTCCACACTGGGGATAATCTGGGCAGGATAACAGCCAGACGGACGGAGGAAAACCCGGCAGAGCCAGAACAGCAGCAGAGCTCCCTCAGAGAGTGACGACGGCGTACAGCCCAAGCCTGCCGCCTCTAAAGGGAGCGACAGAAATTACCCGGAAGCTCCGAACCACCCATTGAGTTTACAACAGCTGATACGTACCGCTCGGTTGGCATACCCAGGAACCAAGAGAAGCGTCAACGCCTCCGATCCCACGGTTAATAATAATAATAATAATAATAATACATTTTATTTTAAAAAAGCGCCTTATCAAAGCACCCAAGGACACTGTACAAACATAAGACACTAAAAGTAAGCAAAACATTAAAAGCACAAAACAGAATAAGTGATAGAGGAAGGAAACACTGTGGAAAGATGTATATGGACTTAGGGGGGATAAGACTGTCTGAACAGATGAGTTTTGAGTCTGGATTTGAAGAGAAGGAAGGAGTCCACTGTACGGAGATCAGGAGGGAGGGAATTCCAGAGATGAGGAGCCGAGCGACTAAACGCCCTGCTCCCCATTGTTGCCAGACGTGCCGGGGGAACGGAAAGCTGATGGGTATGGGAGGAACGCAGTGTGCGGGAAGGGGTGTGTGGATGAAGGAGATCAGAGATGTAAGATGGAGCCAAGTTATGGAGTGCCTTAAAAGTGATGATCAGTATTTTGTAGATGATCCTTTGTTTGATGGGGAGCCAGTGGAGTTGTTGCAAGATGGGAGTGATATGATGAGCAATGGGGGTCCGAGTGATAACACGTGCGGCAGAGTTTTGGAGGAGCTGCAGCTTCTGGAGGGACTTATTGGGGAGGCCAAAAAGAAGTGAATTGCAGTAGTCAATGCGGGATGTGATCAGGCTGTGAACAAGAATGGCAGTAGTTTGGGAAGTGAGGGAAGGACGGAGACGAGAAATATTACGTAGGTGGAAATAGGCGGACCGGGTGATGTTATTAATGTGAGACTGGAAGGACAATGTGCTGTCGAGGACGACACCCAAGCTCTTAACCTGAGGGGAGGGGAGGACAGTTGAGTTATCAAGAGTAATGAAACATTTATTGGCTTTGGATAGGGTGTGAGGTGTGCCTACCAAGAGGACTTCCGTTTTAGAGCTGTTTAGTTTTAGAAAGTTGGATGAGAACCAAGACGGTTCGGTTATCCAATGATCTAAAACGTGTACGAGAGTCAGCTGGAGGCCGAAAGAGCAGACAAGCAGAAAGATAAAAAAAACCTACTGGAGCAGACATCCAGCCGAGCGCACCGCATTCAGCGGAGCAGTCGGCTCTCCACACCCCAGCAACCACTCACGCTGTGTGGAAGCCCGACCCTCCGTAACCAGCACGCTAAGGCTACAGCTCTGCTGCGCCAGCCACCACCACCACGGGAGTTTGAAGAAAAGGGCCGGTGGAGCAAACCCATCCGCTGTTAAAAAGGGCTGTGGCGCCGCCCCCTAATCACGGTGGTAACCCAGGTGGTTGTAGCCAGACTGGCAATGCCACATAGTGGCCAGGAGGAAAACAACCTCCTGCCACAGATAGATAGATAGATAGATAGATAGATAGATAGATAGATAGATAGATAGATAGATAGATAGATAGATAGATAGATAGATAGATAAAAACTTTATTAATCCCAAAATCACGCACACATAAATAAATATTAAAAGTGTACAAATACAAATACAATGCACAGATAAAAAAGTAATTAGTTCAAACATATCTGTTGAACAGCCTAATAGCTGAAGGAATGAATGACTTTTTAAACCGTTCTGTCCTGCAGCGCAGCGAGAGGAGCCTGTTGCTACAGTTACTCCGCTGGTTTGTTATTGCGACATGCAGTGAATGCTTGGTATTGCTCAGAATGCCCTGCATTAGTGCCATCATCCTCCTCTCCAGCACAGCTCCCACAGAGTCCACTTTCCTTCCCATCACCGAAACACACTTATCAATCAGCTTGTCCAGCAGACTGCCATCCCTTGTGGTCATACTGCTGCCCCAGCTTACAATCCCAAAGAAGGCAGCACTCGCCACCACAGACTGATAAAAAATGTGCAACATTTCACTGCTCACGTCAAAAGCCCTGAGCCTCCTCAAAAAAAACAGTCTGCTCTGTCCCTTCTTATACACGGCACGTGCATGTGCTGACCAGTCCAGTTTGTGATCAAGGTGTACACCCAGATACTTATAGGTGCTGACCACCTCAATGTCCTCCCCATTAATGGTGACCGGTTGATGAGAGGGCTTCCTGGAGAAATCAATAATCATTTTTTTAGTTTTTGTTACATTAAGAATAAAACCATTGTCCCTGCTCCAGGTGGTAAATTCAGCAATGAGTTCCCTGTACTCGCCCTCGTCCCCATTCTTCACACATGCCATGATAGCGGTGTCATCAAAGTACTTCTGTACGTGGCACGCTGCTGATCTATATGTAAAGTCAGCAGTGTAGAGTGTGTATAAGAACGACGAAAGAACAATCCCCTGTGGTGCCCCGGTATTACTCTCCAAGGTTTGTGAGACAAACTTTCCCAGCCGAACGAACTGTGACCTCCGTTTGAGATAACTATGTATCCAGGTGATTAAAAGAGGATCCACCCCCAACCTCACAAGCTTTCCCCTGAGTAGCTGGGGCTGGATGGTATCAAAGGCGCTCGTAAAGTCGAAGAACATCAGCCTCACGTAACCCCCTGCTCCATCCAAGAAGGAAAGAGACCGGTGGAGCATATAGAGGACTGCATCATCCACCCCCACGTTCTCCCGATAGGCAAACTGAAGAGGGTCTAGTGCCCCCTCTACTTGGGGTTTAAGCCGTCGGAGTAGTAGTCTCTCCAAAGTCTTCATTATAACAGATGTGAGGGCCACTGGTCTGTAGTCCTTTGGCCCTGCCGGCCTTGCCACCTTGGGCACAGGGACAAGGCACAAGGTTTTCAACCGGGCAGGGACACATCCAGACTGAAGGCTACGGTTAAAGAGGGTCTGTAAAGGCACGGCCAACTCTGATGCACATTCCTTCAACAGCTGTGGTGATATACCATCAGGGCCAGCAGACTTCCGGCCACAAAGCTTTCTCAGTTCCATTTGCACTTCCTCCACAGAGACAATGGTCACATTAGCAGAGGTGTTGTCGCTACTGGGTGGTGCAGGGCCGCAGGTGTTCACAGCAGTAGAGCCAGAACAGCCGCCGGGAGGAGTAGAACAGCCACGGGGTGGAGCCGAGCAGGAGGAGGTTGTACCAGCAAAGGTAGAACAGCTGCCAGGTGGAGCTGAGCAGGAGGAGGTCACAGCAGCAGAGGTAGAACAGCCGCCTGATGGAGCAGAGCAGGAGATGGTCGTAGCAGCAGAGGTGGAGCATCCGTCTGGAGGAGCCGAGATGGAGGAGGTCCCAGCAGCCAAGGTAGAACAGCCGCCTGGTAGAGAAGAGCAGGAAGAGGTCACCCCAGCAGAGATGGGACAGCCGCTGGGTGGAGCCGAGCAGAGGGAGGAGGTCACAGCTGCAGAGGTGGCAAAGCCACTGGGTGGAGCAGAGCAGGAGGAAGTCCCAGCAGCAGTGATGGTGGGACAGGCGCCTGGTAGACGGGAACAGGAGGAGGAGGGGGAAGGAAAGCCATCGGATGGGCATGTGTGGGCCAGTGTAGAGTCAAACCTATTAAAAAAGTGGTTGAATTCATCCACCATATCCTCAGTAGCAGATGTTACGCATCCCCTCTCCTTATAGCCAGTGATGGCTCTCATACCCCTCCATACTTCTTAGGTGTTATTGTTCTGCAATGTCCTCTCGAGACTTAGTTTGTAGTCCCTTCTGGCTCGCCTCAAAGTCCTCTTCAGGTTGTGTTGTATAATCCTTGCCCCATTTCTATCTCCAGTGTTAAACACATATTTTTTTTAGTTCAAAGTATGCTTAATGTTGCTTTTGATCCAAGGCTTGTTATTTGGAAAACAGCAAACAGTTCTCAATGGCAACACCACATCTGTGCAGAAGTTAATACAGTATAATCTGTGACACAGCCCACTTCCTCATCAACATCATTGTTGCTGCTGACTCCCTGTGGGCCCACAAATATACTCCAATCAGTAGATTCAAAGCAGTCCCTTAGCGCATCACTCGCTTCTGGGGTCCATTTTCTAAATGATCTACTTATTGTGGGCAGTCTCATCACACGAGGCTTGTAAGCAGGCCTGAGCTGGATCAAATTGTGCTCAGACTTGCCAAGAGGAGGCAAAGCCACCACACTGTAGGCATCTTTTAACTTAACATAACAAAGGTCCAAAGTGTTGTTATGTCTCGTAGGACAGTCCACATATTGTGTGAAACCTCCTAGATGGGAGCTCACATCAACATGGTTAAAGTCCCCAGATACTATAATTAATGCCTCCGAATGTAGTGACTGAATACTGGCAAGAGAGTCCTGGATGATGTCACACGCAGTCGCCGGGTCTGCCCGCGGTGGAATGTAAACAACAATGGCGACGACATATGAGAATTCCCACGGCAGATAGTAAGGTCTAAGGCCGACCACTAACAGCTCCACATCACGGTGGCAGCTCTTGCTTTTTATTGTGATGTATACAGGATGACACCACTTGCTGTTCACCAGCATAGCAAGGCCACCACCCTTCATTTTCCCACACGTTTCCACCGCTCTGTCCGCCCTTACAAGAGTGTAGCCAGATATGCTAACAGCTGAATCGGTGATGCTATCCGTCAACCAAGTCTCTGTTAGGAGGTACAAGCAACACTCCCGATAAGCTCTGCCCCACCTCACCAGAGCCACCAGTTCTTCACACTTGTTAGCTAGAGAGTTGACGTTCCCCATGATTATAGATGGTACAAAAGGCTTATACCGCCACCTTCTAGCCTTTAGTTTTGCTCTAGGCCGGCATCCACGGAAAGGCCTCCTGATCTCTGACGGGATCGGATGTATAATCCCGCTCGATTTGCCTTGTAAGTGAAGCAGCTCTTCCCTTGAGTATTTAAAGAAGCACATCTTCAATAAAAAAAATGAAAAATACAAGAAACAAGACCCATACGGAGCCACACGGACTAGCAGCCACAGCAGTCTGCGCTCTCAATTAGATGGAGAACATTTCTAACAACCTTGTGAACTTGTCTTTAATGCTAGCTAACATTAGCTGGCTGAATGCTACTGCCCAGGCAGCTAACATTATACAGAAGTCGCTATAATAGCATTGTGATTTAATTAGTCACTGTGTGCTAACGTTATATCATTTTGCAGACAGTGAAGAGAAAGTCTTCCAAAGATATTGCCTCCTTCTTCTCTAAGAGACAGACAGTTACAGGATAGCAGCACAGGGCAAATGCTAGGCAGCCAGAGAAAGAACCAGAGACAGAGAATGACACTGTGGCTACACCTGAAGGCAACTTAAGCCAACCGCAAATGTTTCCCTGACTTCTATGGACGTCAGTTGTACTAGATTTATTTCTCAGAACAATATCACAGAGTTGATCGAATCCTAGAGCTTTTCTTGGAGTATAATATTACTGTCCTTGTGCTTCTTCCATAACTGTTATTTGTAAGAATTTCTCCTCTGGGGATAAATAGAAATAGTTAAAAATGATATCCTGATGTTGTAATTTGGGGGCTGTAGTAACACTCGCAGACTAAATCATCTTATAGAAACAGCAGGCTCTGTTTATGATGATCAATATCTTTTATAGTAGAGGGCTCAGAACAGCTGGATCCCGACCAGCCCAGGCCTCCAGGTAGTGGACCTGCTCGTGGACCAGCAGGTGAGGATGATGTTTTCCTGGTGGTAGAATTGATGTTTAGAAGATCTGTTCTGAAAGAAGGTCCTGTCATTATATTTTTATAATAATGACGACTTTTCTCTGTTATTCTTGACATGTCCCAGGTACGAGCAGATGGACCAAAACAGCCATATCTAAAGGATTACCCTCGGACCGTGTATAACGACAGGAGACGGGGCTTCAACTACAACCGGTTCTCCATTCATAAGTAGTTGGAGTATAATAATTTCCATGTTTACTGCTTGTTGGTCACGCAGATCCCTGAGTGAGTGAATTTTTGCCATTTTGCCCCTGTAATTTTGTCTTTAAATAATAAATAATAATAAATAATAATAATAATAAATGCAAATTGATAATAAATGTACAATCTAATGGAGAGAAGAGTCAGTGGGCTGATGTTCATTAAGGTTGTTTGAGTAGTTCAACGTTGTAGTCGCCATATACATTGAGGGGAACAAGTCCTACTTAATGTTCACATATGCCCAAAATGTCCCTCCCAATATATTTGCTGGAAACATGGGATGGCTGGTTATAAAGTTCTCCTGGAAGGTTATGTTGACTGATGCTCAGTCCCCCCACCGTCCTCTCGGGCTGTGGACTTTTCCTGGATCAGCTCCCAAGGTCGCCCCACTATCATCTGGTAGCAGAGACTGGAGAAAGAAACTGGGAGAAAGTTCACAGGCTCACATACTGCACACATGTACGCATCACACTCACACACTACAGACACACCTCCCCCGATGATTCAATGCCTTGGTTGGCATGTAAAGAAACAGCTGAAAGTCGATATGAGTTGCTTAAACATTGCAAGCTAAAGTATGGTCATAATGGGAACAAGTTTAGACATCCCTGTACATATAGATCATGGAATAGTCTACTGAGTCATATATACCATGGTCACAAAACTCAGACATCTTTACAACCATCAGACTTGCCTATATTTTCATGCGGTTTGTGTAAATGAGCTTTCAAATGAGCGAAATGACTTTGGTCATTTAAATGAGCATTTACGACGATATGAAACCGTAACATGTATCTTTAAAGGGTGCCTATTTGAGACAAACATCTATATCGCAAAATTCGGACACTGTTGGCGGCCACTGGCAAGCTGCTGGATTTCTGTGCCGGTGTGTGTCGAGCTGTGAACAATCAGACTTTGGTGTTGCAGGAGCTTAATCGTAAACTGGAGGCTATTCTAGCTCAGAATGGCAAGCTGGTTGCAGTTCCAAAGCTTGTACGCGGGGTGGACACTAACTTGGAGAAGTTGTCGGCTCGGTTGGGTGGAAATGGACCTAAAATTCCAATGAAAAGGAGTCGCCATGGGACCACTGAGAGATTCAAGGCAGACGAAACAGCTCTAGCCTGAAACCAAAACAAATGCTGTTATCTTCATCTGGCTCCCTGTACTGGCCTTGGATGGCTGATTATCAGCTTCTCCTGGAATGTTATGCAGATGGATGCTCTGCCTCCCATCTTCTGGGCTGTGGACCTTTCCTGGATCAGTTCCCAAGGTTGCCCCACTATCATCTGGGCCTGAGACTGGAGAAAGGAACTGGGAGAAAGTTCACAGGGTTACTTACTTATATCTGCTTACGCACACATGCACGCTCACAAACAACCACACTCATGTACACTATTACAGACACACCTCCCCCTTGATTTCAGTGCCTTGGTTGGACCCTTTCCCCCCTCCCTCCACTGCCGGGTAGCAGGTTGATTGGATGCGCTTGAGTTCAGCATCGTCCACACTTGGCTGTGTTGGAAGACCCCTCTCCACCCCTGCCATGTGTTTCTTATGTTATGAATGTCTGAATTATGTGCTTTTATGTACTGAGGTAAGTGTTTTTGTATCTCTACACTGGGCCCGTCAAGGCCATGTTAACGTTTAGCTGTGTAACCGCTCTGATCGCTACCTGCTAGCTATCATTGACAACTGCGAACTTCCTGTCATGCATGTCACGCACTACTGTAAGTTAAACTTGACCAACTTTTTTTCTTTTTTTTTTTTTTACTTTTTTTGTAGACATCTTTGAGACATATATATATATATATATATATATATATATGTATATATATATATATATACATATATATCACCAAGACTGGCTATGGATACCAACTCAGGAATGGGTCCACCATCAGTCACCTCCTCTACATGGATGACATCAAGCTGTACGCCAAGAGCGAGCGAGACACTGACTCACTGATCCACACAACCAGGATCTACAGCAATGACATCGGAATGTCATTCAGACATGTGTGGGTGGATGGTGACAAAAAGAGGGAAGGTAGTCCATACAGAAGGGGTCTCACTCCCAGACGGCAGAATAGCAGACATTGAGGACAGCTACAAGTACCTTGGAATCCCACAAGCAAATGGCAACCTCGAACAGGCCACAAGAAAAGCAGCCACAGCCAAATACCTCCAACGAGTAAGGCAAGTCCTAAGGAGTCAGCTCAATGGCAAGAACAAGGTCTGGGCAATTAACAGCTATGCCCTGCCGGTCATCAGACACCCTGTGGGAATAATAAGCTGGCCAAAGGAAGAGATTCAGACCACAGATGTGAAAACACGAAAGCTCCTGACCATGCATGGAGGGTTCCACCCCAAATCCAGCACCCTGAGACTGTACACTAAGCACAAGGAAGGAGGCAGAGGGCTAGTGAATGTCAGAGCCACTATCCAGGATGAAACATCCAACATCCTTGAATACATCAGGAAGATGGCCTCGGCGGACGAAGTGCTCGGTGAATGTCTCAGGCAGTGGAAAACAGATCATGTGGTGATGGAGGAACCATTATGGGAGGAAAAGCCCCTCAATGGGATGTACCACCGACAGATAACTGAAGTGGCTGATATCGAGAAATCCTACCAATGGCTAGAAAGGGCTGGACTGAAAGACAGCACAGAGGCACTGATCACAGCTGCACAGGAGCAGGACTTAAGCACCAGAGCAATGGAGGCCCAGATCTACCATACAAGATAAGACTCCAGGTGTAGACTGTGCAAAGAGGCCCCTGAGACAATCCAGCACATAACAGCAGGGTCTAAGATGCTGGCAGGGAAAGCTTACAAGGAGCATCATAACCAAGTGGCTGGTATAGCGTACAGGAACATCTGTGCGGAGTACAGACTGGAAGCCCCGAGGTCAAGGTGGGAAACACCTCCGAAGGTGGTAGAGAATAACCGAGCTAAGATCCTGTGGGACTTCCAGATCCAGACCAACAAAATGGTAATGGCAAACCAGCCGGACATTTTGGTGATGGACAAACAGCAGAGGAAAGCCGTTGTGGTTCACATCACAATACCAAGCAATTGTAACATCAGGAAAAAGGAACATGAGAAACTGGAGAAATACCAAGGCCTGAAAGAAGAACTTGAGAAGGCCTGGAAAGTGAAGGCAACAGTGGTGCCCGAGGTCATCGGAGCACTCGGGGCAGTAACCCCCAAACTGGAAGAGTGGCTACAGCAGATCCCAGGCAAACCTCAGACTGCTGGATTTTCTTTCTCTTAAATTATTAAAATCTCAATTAAAATTTGAAGAAATTCAAAAGAATTGGCACCCTGTATGAAAACAAAAAAATAAGTGTTATTTCTCTCTGTTTACGTCAGAAATCTGTTTTCTTTAGTATAAAAATATTGTTTTATGTCCTTTATGAGAATCTCCGTTTCATGGAAAGCCTGTCATTTGTTAACGGTCCCTAAACGAGATGCTGGTCGTTGAATATCCAACCTGAACCTGATTCACCGAGGTCTGACCTCCCTCTTTCTCATCTCATTTGGTTTCATTTATAAAAATAAAATTGACTGTTTTTGTGACGTTACGAGACCTCAAACTGCACCGTGCGCTCACACGACACACAGAGAGTTGCGTGTGTGTGTGTGGTTCACCTGCTGCTCGTGCATGGTGACAGAATCGGCCCCTGAGCTGTTTCCTCTGTTTAGAGTTAACGCTCTTGTTACACGTTTGATTTGAAATATAAATTTTCTCCCATCTGAATTATCTGAATTAATGTATGAAAAATATTTATTGTCAAAAACTAATCGTAGGGGTTTGGCAACGCCTCAGGCAATATCAAATAAAATTAAAACAGTACATGGTTCATAGCATGTCCACCAAAGTTAAATAAACCCAAACAGAACATATAAAGTTGTATTTCATTCATTTCTAAATGTCATTAACTAAACATGTTTTACAAGCGGCACACAGTGTGTTAAAACCGTCACTCGACTCTCGTGAAGTTCATTAAAATGTCCTCCTTTTCCACCAGTTCTGCCAACCTGACAGACACGTCATTACTTCTAACTTTGCGTTGTAAATCATTTTTTGCCACATCGGTTTCTCCGCGGGTGTTTGCTAACGCCATTTCTTTTCTTATTTCAGTTCCGGCAGGGAAGCAGTGTTGGCTTCTGGGTAGCGGAGTTCTTTTTTATACTTGGTTACAGTGTAGGTTTTTTTTTGGGTTCCCGCTCCCGTCTACTCCCGTTAACTTTTTATCCTGTACCGTCCCAATGACGTGATTAATAGTAACATTGACTCCCATCCGGCGGGAATCCTGGAACCCATGGGATTCCTGAAAAAATGTCAGCCTCTATCAGCTGTTCAGGAGTCTGATGGCCGAGGGAAAAAAAGCTTCTGAGTCTAGTTGTCCTGCATTTCAGACTCCTGGATCTCCTGCGTGAGGGGAGGAGAGTGGTCAGTCCATGCTGGGGGTGGATGGAGTCTCTGATGATGGACTCTGCAAGTACACCTGTAGATAAACTTTATGTGTTTACATAAACCTTTCATTCAAATGTTTTATTTAAAGGGATCTTTCATGTAACCTTTATTTAAACCATTGCTTAAAAGAAGTGTTTTTCAACATTTTGTAATAAATCACAAACCAACAGACAGAAAGAGACTTAAGAGCTTTATTACCACATCCACTACAATTACAATCCTGGACAGGTCAATAATAAAATACATTCCTTTCCTGGTCAATTCAAAAGACTCAGGAAACAAACAGTTTTAAAACAGCAAACAATGTGGCATTGTAAAGTGCAGGAGTCAAATTTGCAACTGAAGCAATACATTGAGTTGCAAATAAAATATATAAAATGATCAAGTTTAACATGAACAGGCTCATTTTAACCTTGTGAACATTCATGAATAAACACTGTTGAAAATCGTATAAATGTCTAGAGGCGTTCGCCTCAAATGTATGAACTTCAAATCCAAACGTTCAAACTAACAAATAACTTTTACAAATATAAATCACATTTGAAAAGTGGGAAAAAAACCTTCTATAACATCACAAAACTGGTAATGTAGCAAGTTTGTTACTTGCAACATGACAAAATTACATAAATACCAGGAACATTCCTGATATTTTATCCTCGTCATCATGAATATGGTAACCTTTTGCAATTTCAAGAATATTGCTGCAATAAATTCTGTTATAAACGTGGAGCATTTACAGTCATTGTGAGTCCGTTAAAGAATTTAAACCAAAAAAGAATCATAAAAAGGTACCTTAACAGAACCGTAACCTTGTTCCAATTTATACCCCTCAAGAAAGTGTTAAAGCTATTATGTAAAAAACATATTTCTAAGTAGCAATCCTAATATCAGCATCGCATCTAAACAAAGCACAAACTTTTAAAACAATGTGGCATTGTGCAGGAGTTAACACGGTGAAATTCGTGAGAAAACCAGAATGCACGAAAAGGCACAGATTCAAGAACATATCCACTGAAACTTCCCTAGTCCTCGTCATTTTGCTCTGTCAGTGTCCCCAAGTTCTCCCCAAGAGATCAACAGGCAGCAGTCCATCTGCAGCATGTTGATGCCGTGAAAACACAACAGTTTACTTCTACAATGCAGCCTTACTTGTTGAGCTGTGACAGTTTGTAAAAGCTGCAACATGAATTGTATTCAGTCCCCCAACAAGCTACCCAAAACTACAATCTCGATACAACAGCAGAAAACTAGACTGTTCTCCTCAGGAAACTAGGATGGCTACCAGCCCTTTAGTCCAGGCTACTTCGTATGACCTCACTGAAGCATCTTGATTTTCAATGCTTGGACCTTTGGTGACAGCTTGTTGCCACCAAAGTTCATCAAAACTTTCTGGAAAAACTCAAATGTGATCCTGAGCTCTGGTGAATAACTCAAGATGAGTGTGTAAATGAGTTTAAACAGTATGGCCCATCCAGCTGAAATACTTTGCAGGTCCTGTAGCAGCGTCACACCTTCTATGACCACTCCAGCTCCTCGTCCAATCTGTCTCTCAGCATCCTCGAAATCTGGATTCTTCAGGACAATAACAAATGTACTTTAAACGAAATAAGTCACAAGTTTAATACTGAAAAAGCTGTAAAATACCACTACTAACCAAGTACTCCTTGATGAGAGTGGTACTGTCCTCATTGAGGTAAACACAAACAGTGTGTCTCAAACCGCGCACTTACATGAGTGCACTGGAAGGTAGTGTGTAGGTAGTGTGTAGTGTGTAGGTAGTGTGTAGTGTGTAGGTAGTGTGTAGTGTGTAGGTAGTGTGTAGTGTGTAGGTAGTGTGTAGTGTGTAGGTAGTGTGTAGTGTGTAGGTAGTGCGTAGTGTGTAGGTATTGTGTAGTGCGCACTAAGCTCTACCTTCTGTAGTGACACTATCGTGGGTAAGTGCTGATCCACAGTGAGCTCTAACGTTTTGAACTTACCGGTAGTGACGTACCAGCTTAGCAGCGCCGCTCCGTTAATATACTTTTTTTTTCTTCCAAAATCACGTTAACATACGTGTTTGCATGTCATCATACTTTTATGCTATTAAATCCTTTTAAAAGGCCTCATTAGTGAAACAAAGAACCGTGGCCCCCACTGTATTAATCTATCTCAGTAGATAACAATAGAAACCATCAGCACACGTTCATGTGTCTTTGCATGTCTCCCACATACCTGTTAGTATAAAGTACAATTTAAAACACTAAAAAATAGCTTTTAAATATGCAAAGATATCTTAACTGAATTAAAGTATTTTACATTATACATGTGTTTTATTGGTGTTTCCACTGATACGTTCACGTCTGCAACAGGAAACTGATTATACTAGAAACCATCATTTAAAATATGAAACGCAGTAATGAAGACGTTAAAACAGGAATGCAGAAAACATTTTATTTAAAATTTTTATTAAAACATTTCTCTCTTCCCGCCTCCTCTTCTCCACAGCAGCATCCTGGCCCGCAGGTGGTAAATGCCTCAGTGCCACTGCTGGCTCGGTAGTTTGATGCCACAGTGACCTACGGTGAACACACAATGGCAGGTTATATAAAAGCAAACATTATTATATATATATATGTACTTTATGGGTACTTTGCAGACGCTTATCTAAAGTGATGTACAATCAGCTACGGCTTAGTCAGCGTTACCATGGAAACGGACCGGTTCTCTAACCAGCGGTGTTTCCTAATCAGTTTTCAGAAATCAGTTGAAATTCAAATTCAGATCTGAAATTCAAATTCAAATCTGAAATTCAAATTTAAATCTGAAATTCAAATTCAAATCTGAAATTCAAATTCAGATCTGAAATTCAAACTTTTGTGCCACACATCCGGGACCTGACGTGAGGCAAAACTAGTCGATCACAGATGGAGTAACGTCAGTTTTGTGCAGTTGTTCTTAATGGCTACGAGCAGGGGGAGGGCGAGGGGAGGGTGGCGGTGCATCGTTGTGAAAGCAGCTTGCAGGCTTATTGGGCTCCATCAGTCCAGGCGAGACGAGAATGGAACAACATTCTGTCGTCCCGCAACGTCCCAACCAGCAGTGGTCAGGGTCCACAAACGGTAAATCTCCGTCCTTCAAACACCACTATGGACATGCCAGTGTCTTTATGAAATGTCACAATCAACGGCAATGTTGCATTTAATTTTAAATATGTCATCGCCTGTCTTTCTGTCTTAATGGCCTTGCTTGCTGAGACAGCAAGCCTGCAAGCTGCTTTCACAGCGATGTGCCGTCACAGACATGATCTGGCGTGTCTGCAGCCCGGCGAGTTACTTACTAAAATGTTTCTAAACCAACGCAAAAGATCAAGCTGGTCCGTTATAGCTTACATTGTGTATGTACGTCACTTGAGGTGCAGATTAATCTGTGCAAACTTACACATATTTTTCTTGTATGAGGAGTTACCACTAATGTGAAAAGTCTGCAACCAGCCCACAGCAAACTGCTGAGACCGATGAGGAAACGGTAACTACAGCTACAGAAACGGTAACTGCCGTTGTAGCGAGAGTGGCTGGCCTGGCGTCTCTCTGTCTCTCTCTCCCCGCCACCACCCTCCCCTCGCCCTCCCTCTGCTCGTAGCCATTAAGAACAACTGCACAAAACTTACGTTACTCCATCTGCGATCGACTAGTTTTGCCTCACGTCAGGTCCTGGATGTGTGGCACAAAAGTTTGAATTTCAGATCTGAATTTGAATGGAGAGAACTGAAACTGAACTATGAAAATGAATTAGGGAATGAATTTTTTCAAATAAAAAAGTTTCAACTTTACCAATATACACATTCAAAAAACAAAGATTCAATATCAAATATGGTCAGTTGGATTCAGTTTTTTTAAGCAATTATTCAAACAGGCATATTCAGATTCAAATTGAATGATTCAAATTCAAATATAAAAAATTCAGATTCTCTCCCCAGTGGCACAAAGTTTATCCCATAGACTGTTTACTTCCCCAGATCATCCGTTTGTAGGATCTCAAACTGTAATGTAAAGAATAAAAGTGTAAAAATGACATGAATTACATTTTTATTGGGAAAGCAGTTAATACTCGTCATCGCTGTTGAAGCCATGAGGAGTCTGATCTTTCCAGCAGTTCCTCCTCTGTTTCTGAAGACCTCCGTTAAGTTTGGTGTGTATTTCTCAAGCTGTCCGATGAACTTAGAGTGAAGAGGTACAGTTGTAATACACACAAATTTACATTTATCTGCAAAAAAAATCTGATATGAACATTAGTCATTTTTTAAAAACACGAAAACCAGTATTATCTGTTAGTACAATAAAATTACATTTAAAAAAACGATTGGCCATGTAGTTTATAAAGTCACTACAGTCATGTAATCTTTAACTTTAGCACGTGCTGCTTGAATTTTTTTTTATATACTCATCATCATTGTCTGCAGGATTGTGGATACAGTTGAGAGAGGAGGGGTTCTGGCCGTGTTTTCCAAGGATCAGATGAAGGTCATTATTAAACATATTTCGCTGTTAATAATTACATCATCTTTCACTGATTACACGTTCACCCTTTACTTTTTTCTTTCAGACATGATGAGCTGATGGATGGAAAGACGCATTCAGACTGTATCTGTAGCAGAATCCATCTCTCCAGCTCCGCTGAATTTAAGTGACCAGCAGGTATGAAAATGTTATCAGTCACGTATATGTTCGTGTGTTCACATTTAAAACATATTTAAAGATGGATTTTTTGTTTTGCACTTTTTTCCCAACATATCTTTGAGCTTCTGAGGGTGATAGAGGAGGTGACGGGTCTAGGAGCCAGGATAAGGAAAGGGGAGATCAAGCTTCTAGACTTGGTGTTTGACGTCATGCTCCCAGAGGTAATATGGTCGGTTCTGCTGGCTTAAGAAATGAGAGTAAATTATTGGTTGAGTTTGGTCAATTTTCTATTCATTCGAAACTTGTAAGAAAAAAACAAAGAAGTGAATTCTTTAGAGCACCACAAGGTACGACTGGATCATTCAACTGTTTTTCTGATCCTGATCAGCATTGTTTTGGCCCAGGCCTGTCAGCTGGAGGGAATGTATGTAAATGTGACTGTGTGAGTGCTTGGAGATGATTGGTTGGGGTTTCCTCCCTCCTTCGTTAGGATTGGACGATGATGTCTCCACCCCTTTCCAGCACAGCCAGTCTGGAACTCTGCCCTGCTACAACAGGCTGGAACTGCCCTCAGTCTTAGTTGTGTGTGATTACAGCACAGCTCGCCACCTCCTCCGTGTGTGTAGTGACTGCACCTGTGTGTGCATTTGGTTGCTCATTTGTTACCCAGTGGAGATTTGGGGTTTTGGTATTTGTGAGACTAGACTTGGTAATCTTAGGTTTGGTGCTTTAAGCCTCCAGAAAGACATCTCTGTTTTTGTTTGTGGTTTTGCATCTTTGTTCTCCCTTTTTGTTGTTCAGTTGCCACTTTTGGGCTTTACCTGGTTGCAGGACATTCTAAGTGGGTTTACCTTCGTGTTAAACGAGTCACACTTTTGTTGGTCGGCGTTAATAAGAAATGTATGTTGTTTTGGTGCCTTCTTTTGCTTTTGGTGACTTTTAGTACTGGCACCCTACCTTGTTTTGTACATTTATTTTATTATTGTAAATAAATTACTCATATTGTGAGTATTTGTCTCCGGCCTTATTTGTTGCTACCCCTCTTACCCCTAGACTCCCGAGGGGTTGTAACCATCATCCTGGACGATGAAGGACTGACAGCTACAAACTGGGTTCATAATGGCCAGTCGCAGACTTCTTTAGGTGTAAACCTCCATTTTTTTATTCATTGTTCATTTTTGACTCCTAATTTTGGAATATTCAGTTTTATTTGCTCATCATTTTTGTTCAAGCTTTGCCTTTTTTTTTCTTTGTTCTTAAAAGATTTAGTGATGGAAAATAAAGTTAATTGCAAATATGAGAACTTCTAATTGAATTTCTTAATGTTACCAGTGTGATGGTGTCAACAAAATACTTGATCAAAAACTTGATTAATAATTAGGTATATGCTACACAAACAGTCATGGGTCATGGGTTCGGTGTCTGATGGCATCTAAACATACTGTTTACATACAAGCTGTCCTTGACCCAGAATATTTTCTGGTCCATTCATGGTTCAGACACTTCTTTTGGTTTATTTGTGGTTAATAATCTTAATGAAGAGATGTTGTGCAATAAATACATGTTTATCAGTAAAGGTTATAGTGCAACACAGACACATTCTGGCACCATACAAAAGCCAAATATCCTTCATTTGTAAGTTTATTTGTTCTATTAATGTGTAAATATTGGAATGTTTTAATATTTGAATGAGCACATTGGTGATAAATAAAGATACACGTGTTCATTAAATGTTAGTTTTGAAGCATTTCTGGAGTACTAGAGTAACGACAGTCAACTCTAACCGTTTCATGTTTGATTCCAGATGAATTACGTTCTCTTGTGGGTGTGATGGTGTATGAAAAGTGTTTTGCTGATTAATTTAAGCAGGCCTTTTAAATCTGAGAAATATAAAGATAGGCTGAATAATAATTATCTTTAGTATTAAACGGACAACCACATCTGCTTTTGACTGAACCATTGATATTTTTTCCATTTATTATGTAATCAACTGACTGTAAACACTGTTGTACATCTGTCTGATTATTGTTGACAATTACGTAGCAATTGTTTCTTTTTTTTCCACCATAAATTTGAAAATGACAAAGAAAACAACAAAGAAACCCAGTCAGCTGCAAAATTCATGAACATATAATCCCGTTTTAATGCAACAACCGTCCACTGCTCTCTTGCCATGACCAATATGGCCGACGTGTTGATTGTATCCTAGCAACGGGCCGAAGCGGTGTCTGTTTTTGCCGAAGAAGAACAATTTCCGGTGGCAAGGTCACGTGACTTCCGCGTTACTTTTGTACCGGTGTCCCGGTGACTATGTTAAAAAGATAAAACAGTTTTTAATGAATGACTCTTCCATGTGGAATTTCATTCCTAAATTTGTTTTTGATAAAATTGGAGGTTTGCCCTTTATTCTAATGTGCAATTATAAAATTAGCAAACTCCCTGTTAAACTGTCCAATTTTCATATGCAAGCCTTACAAGCCTGGAAACTAATTTACAAGCACAACTTTTCACTGCATAGATACTACATTTGGAACAATGGGGACATTTTACTTAAAAATAAAAGTATTTTTTTAAAACAGTGGTTTGATAAAGGTATTTTGTCTGTTATGCAATTGATGTCTTCTAACGGCCAACTTATGAGTTTTGCTGATTTTATTTCTCGTTTCAATATTCAAACTCTGATAAAGAATATGCCATGGTCATCAAAGCTGTCCCGACAGGGTCAGTCTTGCTCCTGAGAAATGTACCACTTCAAGCCGATCCTGTCTTGATTCGTCCCTCCGAGACCTTATGTGGGAAAATTTGTTTTTCCTCAGGCCTTAAGAACTGTAACGAGGCTATCCGTAGCTTATTTTTCTCTGATACTGTCACCAAACCTAATATTGTTACGTACTGGAATAGTGTTGCCAAAGATATTCCGTGGGCCCAAGTTTGGATATTGACTAACAATTATATTCTAAATAATAAGATCAAGGAGGTCTCGTTTAAAATTCTACACAAAGTTTATCCTGTCAAACACTTCCTCAAGAAATTCATTAACAATGCTGATATCAACTGCTCCTTTTGTCATACTCACCCTGAATCTGTTCCCCATTTATTTTAGTTTTGTGAATACAGTAAAAAATTTTGGTTTGATGTTTCCAAGTTTATTAATGACAACTTGCTTATTGACTTTTCTGTGTCCTTTGAACATGTGATTTTTGGTTTCTTTAAGCATGATAGAAATTTTATTAAAAAAGCCTATGTGATTAATCTACTGATTATTATGGCCAAATTCTTTCTACATAAGTGTAAGTTCTCACAGCATAAACCTCTTTTCTTATTGTTTCACAGAATGTTCATGTCTTATGTTAAATCTTTGAAAGCAATTAACAACAGTAAGGCAAGAAAGACTATTGCTACTTGTACTGCATTTAACTTGTGTACGCCCTGAGCTGTAATTTGTAATTTGTAGTCTTTTCTGTATCTTTGTTTTTGGTACTGGTTACCCCTGTTTATGTTCTTTTTTTTTTTTTTTCTTTTTTTCTTCTCTCCTCTCTTTATTTTATTTGTATCCTTTTAGCTCTCGTTGTATACTGTCTTATCTTTCCACACCATTACGCCTTTGTAATCCTCGTCCTTACTGTTCAATTCTTGCATTGTACAAGATCTGTATTTTTTTCTTGGATCCAATAAATGGTGAAAAAAAAAAAAAAAAAACTATGTTAAAATGACGCAGCGTCGCAGCAGCGCGGTTCATCACTGCTCATAGATCAGCCTGACACGCAGCGACGAGGGGCGATATCTCGACTACACAAACAGCAATGATGCACACACACACACACATATATATTAAATACAACTGTCAGTTTTGCCGGTTTTTGAAGCCAATTTTGTTTATAAAACAGAGACTTTATTTTCTATCAGACTTATTGTTTTTGGCTGTGTTTGGCTTTTCATTCATTGTTAATGAGACTGAGTGTCCGTTCTATTTATTGTTTTTGTTTTGTTATTAAAAATTTCTTACAGTTCCAGTGTAAAATGCTTTGCTTCTTTAGTGAATTCTGATGACGTATGTTATTGTTGAAGAGTGTCCCAATTCGTAGGGGTTGACTTTCAGCCCCACCCCTTCTACTCTGTTTTTAAGGGGTAGAGGAAGGGGAAGGGGTAACAAAGAGAAATGGGATTGGGCCTTAATTTCACATTCAAGTTGATCCACAGATCCTGGTATTCCCAACATCAAGCTTAGTTTTCTGGCATCAACAACGACTCTCAGCAGGACAGGACTTGATATTTTTTCTTCTTCACTGTCCTCTGTGGAAGAAAAGAGAGTTTTCATACTGATGGAACTTCAAATTCAGTCATATTGTCAAAAGCGTACTTATCATTAAGCTGGGTCAATATTTCTTTTGGAGGCTTTTATTTTTTAGCCAAACTGATTAAAGTTTTACAAATAACTTAAGAAGGAAATGTTAGAGAGGTTTCTGTTTTTTAAATAAATTGTGTACTGATTTTACACCAAGTGAGCGTGCAATAGATGCACCTCATAACTACACAAATTTTCTTAATGGGCACATGGGTAGAATAACCCTAAATGTTAAGTTAAATTTTGTCCAAACAATTCATAATTTGCTGTACGCCTTCCTGATAACCAAGACCCATTTTGCACTGACCCTAAACAATTACATGTCTTTTCAATGTAACATCCGCTTCACACCTACAGTGTAGTCACAGAGTGGATAAGCCAGGCCTTCAAGCTCAACCAGGGCAACCTCTCTATGAGTTGTAGTCAACTCATATCCTCTGAAGTGCTCATGATACCACATTCACAACATTCTTACAACGAAGCTCAAGCTGCTTTTAATGATGCACTTTTGAAGAATCTCTACAAACTTAGGAAGACCACCACAAGAACCATAAGGTTTAACCAGACCAGTTTTGTAGGTTATTCCTTTGACTGTGACATAAGATTGACTTCATTCACATCAGGGTGTTTCTGCCTGAGGCTGGCCACAACATTCCTGTTCAGCACATTAACGGGAAGTCTTAACATTTGAAACTTCCACTTTGCACTTCAGGGGGGCTGCATTCATCTCATGTGCAATCATCACCATGCTTGGCTGCTAATGTAAGTGGTATGTTCTTCAAACACTTGGTGTGCCGAGCAACTCGTTTAAAGAAGCTGTGCTTTGATTCCAACCACAAAGTCCACTGCCCAACTAAAGGTCCTCTCTGGATCTAAGGAATTAAGAGAGAGATACTTTTTGGAAATCAAGACACCAATGCAGAAGGCAATCTCAGTTGGGACAATACCCTCAAACACATCATGCACAATGTCAGGAGGGTATCTCCGAGTAACGTGAAAAGGGAAAGACAGGTTTTTTGTAAAAACACATTCTCTCTTTACTCTACAACAGATACTGGAGCTCTCTTTTGCAACTCCTAAATGTGTTTCGTATATGCTTTTGGTTGGAAGACTGAAACAGCCTGGCTGAACAGCATATGTCTGCATGTCTGGTCTTACCTGTAGAAAACCTGCAGACGTAGATGCCAGAAAAGCTTTCAGTGAAGCCTGCTATCCCATGGACAGACTGGACTGTTCCCTTCACAAATTCTCCAAGACCCAAAATAAAAATACCATGTTTCTCTAAAATAATCAAATCCTGTAAAAGAGGCTCAAGTATTTGTTCATAACCAAATGCCTTGATGTCAATGGTTTTGCACAATACAGCTAAATAGATGGAAGACAAAGCTGACTGAAAGCCAGGTGGTAACTTATTCAAAATCCAGTATACACCACAAAGTTTGTAAGTTTTCCTAGATGTACCTAATGGGTTACAAACCTCAAAGTTATCAACATATAAGGAAATTGATCATTTCAATTTCTCCCCATGGAAAAAGACGTTTTCTTTAAAGTTCCATCTCTTATTGGCTTGTACTGCTCTGTGCCCACAGTGTTATCTTGCCGACTGTGGTTATGGTTTACAAGTTTTAAAATGTACTTATTTTTCAAAAGTTGCTGCAGAGAAGATAAAATAAGAAACTACTGAAATGTCCTTTTGGTCCTAGACTCAAGAATGTACTCCACTGGATTTACAACAATTTACAAACTGTTTTTGGTCATACTCTTTCCTTTTGTAACTTGTAGCTAAGGCCCATCTTTTCCTAAAGCTTTAGCCAAAGGATTGGAGCTGCACACAACGTCATTTAGCTCTCTGACAACTGATTCATCAACTTGAAGATTATGGTTGTTAAGAATATCACACAGATTGTTAAAGGTTACTGGAACTGATGATGAGCTTAACAAACAAATTAACTTGCGTACTAATTCATTAACAGCTGTAGCTGGCACAAACAGATTTTCCAACTTCAGTAAAGTTGAAGCAATGTTCTACTCAACAACTTTGGAAAGATCTCTGTCAGACTCAGCAGCTGTGTCTGCAACACAAGAATTATCAGGACAAGAAGAGTTTGACTCTACCACACCCACTACAGTAACAATCTCAGTTTTAAAGTCATTTATTGTGTGAGGATTATGTTTCCTGTTTTTATGAAACATTTTTATTTGAAATGTATTGTAGATGTCTGTCTTAAATGTGCACGCTTTAAAGATACATGTTACGGTTTCATATCACTGTAAATGCTCATTTATATAACTGAAATAATTATGCTCATTTGAAAGCTCATTTACACAAACTGCATGAAAATACAGGCAAGTCTGATTGTTGTAAAGATGTCTGAGTTTTGCAACCATGGCAATGACTCAGTAGACTATTCCATGATCTATATGTGCAGGGGCAGCTAGCATACGTGCAGGGATGTCTGAACTTGTTCCCATGATGACCAGGCTTTAGCTTGGCCATCATGTTCCAGACATGTGGAGCATAGAAGCTGAATGCAGCTTCTCCATGTCTGGTTCTGACTCTGGAACTGATAAGAACCTGGATCCAGATGACCTGAGGGTTCTGGCACGTTCATACTGGGTTAAGAGGTCTCTGATGTATGTTGGTCCTAAACCATTCAGATCTTTCTAGACCAGCAGCAGAACTTTAAAGTCTATTCTCTGACGGACCGGCAGCCAGTGTAAAGACCTCAGAACTGGACTGATGTGGTCCACTTTCTTGGTCTTAGTGAGGACTGGAGCAGCAGAGTTCTGGCTCAGTTGCAGGTGTCTGACTGATGTTTTAGGTAGAACCTGTAAAAACACTGTTACAATAATCAAGCCGACTAAAGATGGAAGCTGGACTAGTTTTTCCAGGTCCTGCTGAGACATCACATCTTTTACCCTTGATATGTTCTTAAGCTGATAGTAAGCTGACTTTGTGGTTCCCTTCATGTGGTTCTCAAAGTTTAGGTCTGAGTCCATCAATACACCCAGATTTCTGGTCTGGTTGGTGGTTTTTAGGTGTATAGACTGGAGCTCTGTGGTGACCTTTAATTGTTTCTCTTTCATTACCATTACCTCAGTTTAGTTTCTGTTTAACTGGAGAAAGTTCAGACACATCCAGTCATTAATCTCTTCAATACATTTACCAAGAGCCTGTACGGGGCCTCGGTCTCCTGGTGACATTGTAATATATACCTGTGTGTCATCTGCGTAGCTATGGTAACTAATGTTGTTGTTCTTTATGACCTGTGCCAGTGGGAGCAGATGTTAAACAGAAGAGGCCCCAGGATGGAACCTTGTGGAACTCCACATGTAATTTTTGTCTGCTCAGATGTAAAATTACCTACTGACACAAAGTACTTCCTGTTCTCTAAATAAGATTTAAACCAGTGTAGCGCCAGAGAGGCCATCCCAGTTCTCCAGTCGGGAGTAATATATTGTGGTCGACTGTATCAAATGCAGCACTGAGGTCCAGTAAGACTAAGACTGACATTTTTCCATCATCTGTATTCAAACTTATGTCATTAATGACTTTGGTCAGAGCATCTCAGTGCTGTGGTGCTGTCTAAAACCTGACTGGAAGACATCAAAGTAATTGTTTTGTGTTAAAAAGTCATTTAGCTGATGAAAAACAGCTTTTTCCATTATCTTAAAGGAAGATTTGAGATTGGCCTGTAGTTGCTCATTTGTGTCTAGATTGTCCCTTTTTAGCAGAGGTTTAAATACAGCTGTTTTTAGAAATTCTGGGAAGACGCCCGAAATTAAAGATAAGTTAACAAGCTGTAACAGATTTGGCTCCAGCGTCTTTGAGGTAAGGTACTCTTTTAAAAAGCAGCTGAAAAGTATTTCATTCAGGAAAACTGTTTGTTGATGGTTGTTATGATGTTTTATTTTTTTTATGTCCAGCATTTTGTGATTTTTATCTGTGAAAAGAGCTTTATAAAAAACTTTACTTACTTTTCATACATTACTTCAGGACTACAAATGGAGAATCGGGTCATGACTTTGTTCACACAAAAGCATTAAGTTCTAATTGTTCTAATGTTCCAATTATCAGAAATACTGAATCACAGTGGCCTGAAAAGCTCTGCACACATAATAAGTTAATAACAATCATTCTATGAAGGTGAGGTGTGTTAGAGAAAATCTTAAAAATGCACAGTGATTGATTGACAGATGACCTGGAGGTATGTTTGAGGGTTACCTAGACAACTAGAGACTGGCAGTCAGCTTGAAAGTAATGTGCAGCAAACCAATCACTTCCAGTGTGAACATATCTTCAGGGACTCACAGACCCAAAAGACATTAGAATTTCCACATTGATTGAAGTCTTGACGTGTATTTAAATGAAGCAAGCAGCCAAATCTGCCTTTTACAAAAACATTATAATTAGATGGAGTTTGTTCATCAGTCTGAATCTGGCTTCCTGGTCTTTCCCCTGGATGCTGGTGTACCTGGATCTTCATACACTGACATATATAATCAGTTTACAATGAAAAACTGTCACTGTTACTGGGACGTTTCTAAGAGAAATGGAAGGTTTTCTGCGTTTAATTGAGCAAACTGGCCTCTGAGCCAGACAACAGGGAGCTGCTGTCATCCGTTTCATGATGTTACGCAATCTCTCCCCGTGGAAGTGGAAGACTTTCTGTCCCCACGTGCCAAGTCCGGCCGCAGTTAATGAGTTGTAAACAAACAGACCGGGATGGGTTAGAAAGCTTTATCTGCACGGTAAGCCTCCGTCGCATCTCCAGATCGCTCGTGTCGGATGAATGAACAGTCGCGCGCTCTGACAGCTGGCGCAGCAGCGCGAGCCCACTCACAGCGCGTCATTAGCTGAAAAGAGGAGGTAAACCTCTACGTGTGTGAGAGAAGAGGACGAGCCAGTGAAAAGCCTCCCAGCAGCCGCTTCTCTGCTTCGCGCCGCTTCGGATCCGCGGACCGATCCGCGCTTATCTGCACGCGGGAACTGTCCACGGAGCTGAAACATGAACCAAAGCGCCGGAGCCGCGCAGCACACCCGGAGATACTCGGTGGAGGAAAAGGTAAGGGATGGTTCTGCATCTGCCACACCTTTTAAACTCGGAAGTTCATCATTTTTAAGAAGTGCCGAGTGACGCGAAACTTTGGCAAAGTTCGGTGCTGCTTGAACAAGAAGCCCACACTCACGCACGTGGACCGATGCGCTGCGGCGGCGCAGGCACAGCGTTGGATTAATGATTTAACGGGGGATGCTGGTCCCTACGAGCAGGCTTTCTGCAGTCCACTTGCTTAAATGATTGATACGATTTTAAATATCCAGACAAGTATGGCAAATATTAACATTTAATACCAACGATCTGCGTGGAGGAAGAGGAGGAGGCCACTTCACGTGACATGAGTGAAACCTTGAAGTTGAGGCAGACCTGCTAGAGCCTCCTCTTATGGTCCAGTGTGTAGGATGAACATAAAACATGAGGTCAGAGGGAGCTTGTAGCAGTTATGTATTTATGCAGCATTTTCTGAGCTATAACATGTCACGGTCCGAGGCTGTAGAGTGGAGGAGAACCCAAAAGCAGAACACAGAGTTGCGGGAGAAAATAACAGTGTTTATTGATAAGTGTGAAAGGCTTGGTCCAGGTCCGGGATGCTGTTCCTAAGAGAGTGCAGACGGTTAGTGTGGAGATGACGAGGTATGGGAAATAACAGCGGGGAGGAAAGGCTTACTGTGTTCCTGTGGGGATATGACGGCGGAGGGGGTACGCCAGTGAAGGATCTCCAGTTGTGGGAGAAGTGTTGGATGAATGGCAGGGCGAGCAGGCAGGTACAACTTGAGGTGGTGAGGTGGTGGAAGGAGATGTCTCGGTCCAGAGCTGCTAATAAGTTCCAAGGGGTGGATGTCAATGTGCTGAGGAGTAGAGATCACAAGGTTACGTTTAAATGCAAAGCAAGGCATAAAGATCACTAGGGCAGGCCTGATTACCACGCAGAATTGTGAGACAATCTGGCAAAGACTGGAGCTCCTGCTTGTCCTTAAATAGCTGGGAGTAGAGCAGGACAACAAGCCTGATGATGAGCTGCAGGTAGTGTCAATTGTGGCTCCAGTCTCCGCCCTAAGTCCTCATGGCAACCTGCTCAGCCCCACCTGCAAACTTCAGACACATACACAAAGCACCACCATGGATCATGACACAGATAAAAGGAAAGAAGTGAAGCAAATAAAATAGGAGAAAATAAACAGTTGAATAACAGTGTAAATGAATGTGTGAACATTGCGTCTCCGTTTCAGCGACATGTCCCTCCTCACGGCCTGAACATTCTCCAGAAACCTGGAAAACCTGATACGTCCTCTCTGTGACGGCGTGATTAACTAAAATATAATTTCTTGTCCTCTGATGTTGGAATCCTGTCATTTTACCCCCATGAGCTCTGAGTACACAGGCTCCATGTTCACATTTTTGTCTCAGTGTAAACAATCCTCATCACGGTGCTGCGGCTCTTTGCCAAGCTAACAGATGGAAGAAGTGAGTGGCATCTATAGTTTCTGTGCTGTTCCCGGTGCCTGTTGGGTCTGCTTGTCATCGTCCCAGGGGGCTCCAGTCGGGGATCACCTTTGCTCTAGGCTGGGTCCACGGCTCCATACTCAGTGGGGCTACTGGCCCCCCGGGCCCCTCCCTGCCTTCCTGTCATGTTTGGGGGCTGGGCGTGGTCACAGCCTCTTGTCGATCATGTGGTTCATCCCTGTCGTATGGTAACACGTACACGCTTACACATGCACACTGAGCTGGTTGTTTGTGTGTCTCTACTTCTCTCTCTGCAGGTGCTCTTGATGATTATCTGTGGCGTTCTGTCATGGAGGTTGTGCCATGATTTCTATTTCCTGTTTGGAAGAAGAAACTGAATGTTGAACTGTGCCTGGTCTTTATTTTCTTTTTCTTCTGCTCTTTGCTTGTAGCAGTGATTGTTGATATTGTGATCATGGCAACCTCGTCTGTTTCCCTTTCCACCTTTTATTTCTGTTCTTTTGTCTTTTATCCATATCCTTTATACGCTTCTGTTTCACTCTTTGTTTTCCTTTGTTCTCCCTGTCAGCTTCGGTATTAATATATCCGTGTTCGGTGGCGCAAATAAGCGTGGCAACGCTGTTAGCTAACCCTAACACTGCTAACGCGCCGTGTCAACGCTCCGTGGCAACGCTCCGTGGCAACGCTGTTAGCTAACCCTAACACTGCTAACGCTCCGTGGCAACGCTCCGTGGCAACGCTCCGTGGCAATGCTCCGTGGCAACGCTGTTAACTAACCCTAACACTGCTAACGCTTCGTGGCAACGCTCCATGGCAATGCTCCGTGGCAACGCTGTTAGCTAACCCTAACACTGCTAACGCTCTGCGGAAATGCTGTTAGCTAACCCTAACACTGCCAACGCTCCATGGCAACGCTGTTAGCTAACCCTAACACTGCTAACGCACCGTGGCAACGCTCCGTAGTAACACACATGCACAGTCTAAGCCTTGATCCTAGAAGGACCCGACCCTATAGAATTACTGTCACACTGCCAGTTGACATATCACATACCCAGAAACCTGGAAAGAAAACACTGAGTGGCTGTTAGTTAACCACCGACCATAGCTGCGGTAAGGAAGATAAACAGGATGTAGGACAACGGCTCAGTGTTGTTTGTGGCAGCATCTCAGTTTTAGTCCTAGTTTTAGTCGTCATGACGAAAATGTTAATTAGTTTTAGTTACATTTTAGTCATTAAGTTTGATAGTTTTAGTCAAATAAAAAAAGTATTTGTTTTTTAACAAATTAATTTAGGTCAATAATACGTATTAAAAAGTGGAACCAAGGTTGACAGGTTATAACAAGTAATTGATAAAACAAGTTAACTTTAATGCTTTTACATAATAACCAGATCCTTTACCAGACTGAAAGCTTTAGCCGAGACTTTCCCATCAACAGGGATGAAATGCTGCCGTGTTACTTAACTGCTGTTGGACAGAAACCTTTTATTTCTATATTTCACCTTTTTTCATGAACTGATGCCCGACTTCATCATACAAACATGTCACACAAGAAAACATCAGGTCTATAAGTTCAACATAGAGCAACACATTGTGTTTGGTTATTTTCATCAATAATAACTAAATTAAAAAGAATGTTTTTAGACTTAGAAAGTTTCTAACCAACAGCAGATACTGGAATCAGTTACTCCTAAAAAGCAAAGAGAACAACATCCTGACTTTGGTAACTGTGGCTTTATTTCTGAGACTTTTCTGAAGTGTAAAACTCCACCCTGAACACACACATGTCCAAAATATGAGCAAAGAATGAGGAACACATGCTCAACGGGACCTGGTCTGCCAGAGAAATGATGATGGATTATAGTTAAAATATGTCCATATATCGTTTCATCGCTTCATCCACGCTGCCGCCATGATTCATCTATGAATGAACGAGCTGCTTGTCTGTTCGCTGCACGTCTGGTGGTGGGCATGGCCAAGGTGCAGCAGCGTTGCTGACTGACAGATCGCTCTCACAATAGACAGAAATGTCGTGTTTTTAATGTCAGACAATCAGCTCACAAACACTTTCATCTCGTCAACGAAATCTCACAAACATCTCGTCATGTTTTCATCATCAGAGCCATTTTTAGCTCGTCACCGTCTCGTTATCATCATGAAAAAAAGGTTTGTCAACTAAATAAATTCATCATAGTCATCATTGACGAAAACAACACTGGCTCAGTCAGTGGTGAGAAGGTTTGGAATAAACTCAGCCAAGAACTAAAGCAATGCTCTAGAATGACTCTGTTTAAAAAAAGGCTCAGACTGATGGTTTGCAACCAGGCGTGGAAAAACTAAGATGAGTGAGCTTCTCTACATCACTGTCAGAGCAGAACAGGTTTGTGTCTTCAGCATATAGAGCTGGTTTTTATACATGGCATAGATCATTAATATAAAGAATGAATAACTTTGCTCCTAGCACTGACCCTTGAAGGACACCAAAATCATGGACGTAATTTTAGGGGGGGGACACAGTGGACATGTCCCCTGCACTTTTTCAAAAGGCTGTTTTGGTCCCCTGCACTTTTTATTGTCCAAAAACGAAGTTTCGCTATAGTAAACAGAGACAGGTCAAGCGCTAGGACCAAGTGGAAAACTGCTGCTCAAGCTGAAGACTGTTTGAAGCAGCAAATGAAAAGGACAATTGTCCAAAGTAAGATATTGTTTAGGGAAGGGATTCCCGACCTGTTTTCCTCAGGGACCGCCTTCATGTAAATACTAGAAAGCCGTGGACCCCCTGCCCCACCCCGGACTGGGACCATGCTGGTTTCATGCTTTAAAAGTGAGATTCTCACCATGAATAAGGTATTCTGGCTGAGTCCTGTTCTTTGCCAAAGTCAACAACATAACCTTACATTTTTCTTAAAGGGATGATGTGTGGACATTAATCACAATGGCTCTGAAAGCTCAAAGCCTCGGGGGACCGCTGTGCTCCTTGGCCCAGGTTGGGAAGTACTGGTTGAGTGGATGTGTAGCACGGTTGGAAGTGACGACTGTGTGTTGTCCTGGGCTTCTGACACCGGGTGTAGAAGCTGTCCTAGATACAGAGGTGTGTTTTCTAGATGAGAATGAACCTATGAAAATGATGTGTGAGGCCTTTTAACCTGAGAACAACGCCACTGGTTCTGAATGAAGCATCTGTAACTATTCACATATCAGAGGTAGATTGTATCACCATCATCAGATGAGGAAGGATGGTGTGAGTCACACATTTGGCAGGAGGTCGAAATCAGGAATGATTTCTGTATTAAACAAGTCAAGTCTGATGTTAGAGTGTAACGCACTGATGTGATGTGTATCTGTAGTGGATGGGGTTGCCCTGCCTTGTGATGAAACCAAAAACCATTATTATGTGGCTGTTGTTTTGTTTTAGCATTTAAGAGCAAATTTAGGTTGCTGTGAAAGAATTGGGACGTGGCCTCTGTGGGGAAATCTGAAATGATCATTTTATATGTCAGGATCGGATCACCATTATATTTCAGTGAGTGAATAACTGATCATTCCAACCACTTCCAGCCCGCAGGATGATGACACCCTGCTCTCTCCTCTCCTCTAGAGCTGGACAGGTGAGGACAACTCTGTCATGTGTAACTGATCATCCCAGCTTCCACGGAAACATGTATAAAGTGTGTTTGCTAACGTGTCCAAAATGTAGTAATGGACTCTTTTAAAAAGCAGCTGAGAACTATTTTATTCAGGAAAATTTTTGTTGATGGTTATAATTTATTTTCTAAATTTTTTTAATTGCTTTATTGACGCTATCTGTGCTTTTTGAAATCTTTGATCAGTTATTTGAGTTCTTTTGTCTTTTGGACATACAGGCTCAGGTTGTTTTCTGAGCACCAGAGTGACAGCTTCTCTACTTCAGCCCTGTACACTGTCTCACCCCCCATCCGGGATGAGTCCAATTATGGTGGTGTTTCCATGTTGTGTAATACAGTTGGATTTGTGGGCGTACAGGACGAACAGTAGAGGGATCAGAACACAGCTTTGGGGGGAGCCAGTACTGAGTGTGGAGCAGTGGTAAGGGCCGAGGACTGTAAGGGGTCGAGGAATGGTAGGGGCCGAGGAGTGGTAGGGGTTGAGAAATGGTAGGGGCCGAGGAGCGGTAGGGGTCGAGGAGGGTTAGGGGCCGAGGAGTGGTAGGGGTTGAGAAATAGTAGGGGCCGAGGAGCGGTAGGGGTCAAGGAGGGTTAGGGGCCGAGGAGTGGTAGGGTTTGAGAAATCGTAGGGGCCGAGGAGTGGTAGGGAATAGGGATGACGATGGAGGCCTTCAGGAAAGTTGGAATGGTGGCATGATTCAGGGAGAGGTTGGAAGGCTTGGTAAGGATCCCTGTCAGCTGGTCTGCACATGTTTTAATCACTGCTCCTAGGATACTGTCAGGACCAGCAGCTTTCCTGGGGTTCACTTACCTTACCTAATGCTCCTGGAGGAAAGAGGAGGAGTGCTGGAATCAGGGGGAGGCAGTGACTGCAGGTGTGTGGTGGTGGTCTCAAACTGGGCAAAGAATCTGTTCAGCTCTTCTGCCAGGGCACTGCTGCTGCTGGATGATGTGGATGGGGGTGGCCTTCGTAGTTGGTTAGGGCCTGAATACCCCTCCACATCTGTCTCGGGTTGTTGTCATTGAGGTATCCCTCCACTTTTCTTTTGTAGAAGTTCTTGGCCTGTTTCTTCGCTCCCCTCAGGTCAGCTTTGGCAGTGCTGTCGAGAGCGTTGTTCCCCTTCCTGAAGGCCAAGTTACGAGCTCTGATTAGACTCTGAATTTCACTTGTCATCCAGTGCTTCCTGTTGGGAAAGACCCAGATTAGTCTTTCCTGTGTAACATTTTCTCCACAGCATTAAATGTCCAGGTCCTGATCTTCAAACATACTCCAAAGCAATCCTGCAACTGGGAGAGAGCATCTTCAGGCCAGGCTTTGATGGTCTGAAGGGCAGCGGTAATTTGCCTCTGCAGAGGGGTGCACACACACACACACACACACACACACACACACACACACACACACACACACACACACACACACACACACACACACACACACACACAAAGCACCCCACCCAGATGCAACACACTGGGCCAGTAGTCCCTCATCAGCACAGCTAGCTTGGATCTCGGCCTCTGGGGCGACTGCCTATGTCCACCCACCCCCTGGTGGTGCCCAAGAAACAGGGTTATGAAAGGACCCCATTGCCCTCACCTTTTTTTGTGAGTTGATTGCGATTAAAATTGACAGACAGTAAACACACTGTGCTAGGACTGAGGCCACCCAAGCAGCCCCGTCTGCCATGCACTACACAGTACGCCCCCAAAATTTGTGTGTGTTGTGTTCTTCTGTTTTGATGACTACGTGTAATTAAAACTGAGAGGCTAGCTGCCACAGGGTGCAGCCAAAGAGGCTCCGCCCCGCTCCACCATGCATGACGTGCACACCTCCCAAGACCCTACATGTGTGTGAGAAAGAGCAAGGAAGGAGAGGGGTCCAGGGATGTAAGACCAGAAGGAAGAACACTTCCCTCCAGAAGGTGAGCTGCTGGCGGCAGTAGGTGCCCCCGTTCCCTAGGAGGCCCCCCCAGGGCAGGTAAGGCCAGGAGCAGCGGTCCCCCATGACCAGGACACAACCCGACCACAGCCAATGAGGCACCACCAACCCTAGAAGGTACCCACCCACATCATGGCTACTTCTTCCCACATTATTAAAATAGGCAGGTAAAAATTTCCCATTTTCCTAATTAATCAGGTACTGTTCCACACAAACTTGCTGTAGACAATTTTTACTGACTAATGCTGCAGTCGGATCAGATGCAGTCACAGGTCAACCACATGCAGATGTTTACAGCCTTCCTGGGAACCCTATGTCAGTGACTTCTTGTGTTCTGAAAAACAAGGACAAAGAGACCATACACAGACAAGCAAGGGATTTCCTCTGGACTCCGGTAGACCTAGAAATTTCCCCTAATACAACCTGTCACATGTTCTTTTACTGGCAACACAGCGTTAGTCAGACCCTCACATGTTCTTCTCACATCCCACTATATGAACTTAAAGAAAAGAGATATTTAATATGATTAATAGAGTAAGAATTCAAATTCAAATAAGTGGCACACCTGAGTAATTCCTTGATTAGTATCCCAATAAGTTTATCTACATGAGTGAAGATTTGTTTTTCCATAGAAATTTGGATGTATGTGAGTCCATTGACTTAAACCAGCTGGAGGATGGTTTAGTGGTAATAATTGAAAACAGGTAGTTGACTTTTGGTAGAACCATCATTTTAACTGTGGCAACCCTCGCCATGAGTGATATGGGTAAGCGCCTCCACCGTGAGAGATCATCCTCTATTGTTTTAAGTAGCTGGACATAATTTAGCTTTGTTAGTTCTGATAACCTGGGGGAAATGTTTATGCCTAAGGCCCAGTCCCATTTCGTTTTGTTAACCCTTCCCCTTGCCACTTGCTCCTTAAAAGTTGAGCTAGAAGGCATAGGGCTGAAAGTCAGCCAAAATATTGTTTCCAGACTGTATTGTAGTATTGGGTGTGTTTTGTAGGTCACAGTTGATGGGCATAACAATAGTCTTAGACCAGTTAATAGAGTAGTCAGATATTGATGAGAATGTGTTAATAAGTGTGATTGTCTGGGGGAGAGATGTCGGTGAGTTCTGGAGGAAAAGTAATACATCATCAGCATAAAGACTTATCTTGTGTTCTATATTTTTGGCATGGATTCCTTTAGTCTCTTTATTTTGTCTTATGGCAGCAGCTAGGGGTTCAATAAAAATAGCAAAGAGTGATGGAGAAAGCAGGCAGCCCTGTCTGGTTCCTCTCTGCAAACAGAAGCTTGGAGAGGTTTGATCACTGGTCTTACCACATGCATTTGGGTTGTTATATAATATTTTTATCCAATCTACGAAAGATGACCCAAACCCAAATTTGTTTAACGTTGCAAATAAAAATTTCCAGTTTACTCAGTCAAATGCATTTTCTGCGTCTAAAGAAATGACTGTGGATTCCAGGTTATGTAGAGTAGAATAATCTATGATGTTAATTAATCTACGCATGTTAGTAGAGGAATGTCCACCTTTAATAAAGCCTGTCTGGTCAGGATGTATTATTAGAGGGGTTATTTTTTCTATTCTTCTGGCCAAAGCTTTGCTGATTATTTTAAGATCTAACACTGGACGAAAAGTACCAAGATACGGAGCGATCCGATACCGCTATCTGTCCGTAACCCCGCCACATCCCTCACGGATCCTATTTTTAGATCGCTTTGGATCCGGACCACTAAAGATCCAAAAACCCGGATTTTCACCCGCGAGGTATCCACAAGATGCGTGTTCATGTGATCCCTCGCGGATCCAATTTTAGATCGCCTCGGATACTGACCGCATCATTGGCAGATCATGTTCACAGATCACGGGAAATACGTTGAACATCTGTCACGGATGCCCGCGGGATATTCGCGGATTTTTCATTTATGCAATATGTCTGATTTAATGGTTCTCTTCATTAATTATATGGTTTGGCATGTAACCTTTCATGTAAAAGTACTAACCTAGTTCTTATCTTTAAAGATCTTAGCAGGCATTAAAATCACCCAGTTTCAAACATCACAATCATAGTTATAATGTGACAGTCTTTAATCTTGGTTTGTGTACCATCATCATGTTGTACAAATCATTTGACCAAATTACACATTACTATTTCAGCAAGCATTTATAAAATGACATTGTCAGATTAAACTGTATAAAGAATATCAGCATTATTAACTGAACAGTGGGAACAGAACAGAATGAAGCAGTCTAATAAATCAGGTGCATCTACAAAACTGCATAGCATGTCAGACATGAAAAACAGACCAATGTTTTTCTTTTTTTCTTTATTAAAGCACACAGTTTTATTTCAAATAAATGGATCTGATTCCTCTCAGCGGCTGCCTCTGGCTATATACACCACTGGGCACTCTCCGGTGCACCATCCTGGAGGACATCTTTTGTAGGTCAACGAGGTGGTGCTGACACCTTTCTAACATGTCCGTGAGTCTTGTTGTCCTCCATTCTGGTGGACATGCTTTCCACGCGTCTTTGTCTTCAGTGTCCGTCTCCTCTTTACTCATCATGCATGCAGGCGCCCGTTCCAGGTATCTGTACTCCTCATTGGTTAAGATGAGCGAGCGGCAGATCGGCGTGAATTTAAAAGCTTTAACAGAAAACATTAGATATTACTCTCAATGGAGAATGACATTTATAGGTCAATGAGAACACTTTAAATGTATACATTTAAAAATGAACAAAATAAAACATTTTTACTGCCAGAAACTTCATCTTTATGCACAGTTCATACAACACATTTCAGTTGTTGTATCCAGAGATAAAACTGCTGACTACAACACTGTAATGTGATACAAAAGCAAATCAGAAATCTGATGCATTCTAAAAGAACTTAAAAATAAATAAATCTATAAGTGATTCAACTCACTCTATGTCTTCGGTTGTTGAGAGCTTTGGCCCTCCGATCCTATTCTGACCACCTAGATTCCCTCCTGATGTTCTCAAAGTATCTGTTGCTCCTACAAACACAAAAAGTGACACATTAATATGTGAAATATCTTTTCAACAAATTGTCTTTCTTTAGAGAGATAAGCATTATTTTTAGAACTAACCTTAAACAAGTTTTAGAGTCATAACTTACTTCTGATCAAAGAGGTTTCACATTCCTCTTCATCTGCAATTGTCCACAACATTGAATTTGTGCCACCGGAGTTGTGCTCAGACATGAACCTGCAGATTACATCACAGAAAACACAACAAAGCAACATGAAACATGACAAATACTAAATCTACTCTGAAAATTCGTTAGTGAATATGTAAAATCAAAGTGCCATTATTTTTTTTTATCTGAGTCAATTTAAGATGGACTAAAGCATCATTAGTCTGTGATCTGATGAATATACTGTATAACTACTAAAGGTGATGCTGCATAGAAAATACATATCTTGTAATCAACTTACAGACTACTAAATGGTATTAGATGTCTTACCTCTCATTTCCTCTGTATTTGTGCCCATCCTCCAGACTCCTGTGGATCCTTTTTACCTCACGCTAAAACAGCCAATATCACAAACAGGGACGTTGCATATTAATATATATTTATTATGTAATTATGACTTTAGCAAAGCTAATTTCCATCGTTAGTCCCTTATTGTTTAAACCACTTCAGAAAAACATTTTCTTTGCATGAACATTAATTTCACTGCTGTTAACAAAAGACAAAAAGGACATGATGGTGTTGATCAAACAATTAAGAGAACTTGGGAAAGCACGTCATCCCACGTGGTGCATTGTGGGACGTTGCCGTCATACTTGCATTCTGTACTGTAATAATTCTGTACTACCTGTAAGCTACATATTTATACACACACACTTAGATACATACTGCTCATTGCACAACATACAGAAAACATTTTACCAAGTAACAGTTTTCTCTACCAAGCATAGTTGTACTGAGCTGCTTAAAATAGTGTTTTTGGTGTGTACATATCCAACCACCTCAGGGTGTACAGGCATTCTGGTCTCCTCGCGATTCTCATCATGCTGACAGTTCTAGAAACTTTCTGTAAAAAGAGGAAGAAGATAAATAAATAAATCTACACCTCATTACAGTGGTTAATAATAAAGTTAAAGGTAAATAAGTTGTAAATAAGTTGTTTCTGTGGTTGTGGACACATTTTATCTAAGGGAACTTCAGACTGATAACTCACCAGTAAACATGCAATATTTTCCCACATAAGCAACAACAATAACAAGAAGGTTTAGCAAACAGCTTACAGGTTGGCTGTAGGAAAATGCTGTGAAGTGTGTGGTTCCACAGCTCCTCTGTTACTGCTACCACCACCAGTTCACCTCCAGTTCTCCAGCGCTTTAGTCACGTCCAGTTTGGCCATCATCTTGTCCATGTCTTGGTGTAAACTGCACAATGCCCTGAAACATGTTCAGATATGTTTTAGGTATTGATTGTGAAAATTAGAACAAAATCCTTACAGAAACCAAAGCATGTAAATCCTATTTCTCCACTGACCTGCAGCCTTAGCACAGGATCGGGAACGTTTGTTTCTACATTTGATTTTGAGTTTATTTTTCTTAAAAAGGCACAATGTATATTAATATACATTTATAATGTAAATATGCAGGATTTGAACAAAGCTTAATTCCATCATTAGTCTCTTCTAGTTACAAACGCAGGTCTCAGTCTGTGATCGTGTTAGTTTTTGTTGTTTGGTGTTTTAAAATGACAATGGCTATCAAAATACTGAGTAAAATCTACATTCTGTGCCATTTTTATCTACATTATAATAAAAAATATGGATGTATTGATGTACAACAAATTAGGCTTTACTACTTTATATAGGGACACCTTTTAAACCAGAGAATTATAATATAAATATCTATTGTGTTACACAGGAAAAAAAACAAACAAACAAACAAAAAACAAAAAAAAAAAAAAAAGACAGAAGCCAACCAAATTTACTCCCGGTTTTACTTTTGACAGTAATTTTGTCCACCCATTATGTTTTTAACTTACTTTAATCCCAATAAGCACTCGATTGTCTGTCAGTGGTTATTGAACAATTAAGAAACAGTTTTAACTGATTCAACCATAAAATAAACATTAAAACACACACACAAAAATGTACAAACGTTTTATATTTAATCCCGTTTAAATGAAACAACCGTTCACTTGTATTCATTTAATGAGGAGCTTACTTGCCAGGACCAAGATGGCGATCACGTGGACGTGTCGCAACAATGGCCAATGGTCGATGAATGAACCCATAAAAGCTAGCGAAACATCTTAGTTTCAAATAAAGTTACTGCAGTTTCACGGACATGGGTATAACAGTAAGTTTGTCTGCGAAGCTAAACTTAAGTAACTCACTATCTATAACAACTTAAGCAATTTAAAGGCCTAAAAAAATGAGTATCAACTTACTTCCACATAATGTCCGATGTGACTGAGCGGCTGGCTCTGCTACTGGCTCCAGCTGGGCGCCAAATGTGAGAATTAAATTAATCGTCCGTTGGCATCGACACTTATCTCCGTGTCCTCTGAGTCTGGGCGAAGAAGAGTCGTTTGCTTTGTCCGAAGAATACTTTTACAATTTACTGACGTGAACTGTAATTGAAAACACGACAATAAAGAGAAGCGCAGCGCAGAACTACATTGGTGCTGCTCGATGACGTCATACGATGTGCGACAGTTGAGCAGGATCTCACAGGAGAGTGAGCGGCGACCTGCTGTTAGTAGTTGCTCAGGGAAATTTCACATTCATAAAAGGAAAAGGGCTGACAGCAAGCCGAACTTCACAGTTTCTACAAGATCGTTTTCAATACAGCTCCAACCTCAGTGGTCTTTAGAACTCAAAAGCCTTAAAAACTAAGTTTACTTTGGAAAAATTCTTATTTCATTGAGATGACTCTTTCCTCACTTTACTTTAACTGATGGTTAAATGTATAAATGCATATGCATATGCACACCTGGATTTTTCATATATGTTTATGTATATCTCCTAGATATAATTTACTTACTGGTCTCAATGAATATCACTTAATACTTGATCCCCTTGCAATACAGTTTATATTCTGTGTATTTTATGTTCAATTGTTTAAGCAGGAGATTATTATCTTCTAACAAAGCTGATTACTTGGTCGCTGACTGGATACTTATTTTTATTCAGCATCTCAACGAAATAAACTGTTTCAGAATAAGAACGTGTCTTTATGTAACAAACCATATTTTCAATATTCATTTTTTCTTAACTGTCCACCATTGTAGCATTTGCAGCATCGTATTTTTAATATTCTACACAAAGTTGATGATGACACAGTTTTTTTTTTTTTTTTTTTTTTAAACTTGTCCTGTCCAGCATCATAGCAGCAAAATGATAATCTGGTTGATGTATCATCCTGAACATATTTGCTCTGCCAAGAGGAGGCTTATAGGTAAGGCTCCTCTTCATAATCTGATTCATTTATTTATTTACTTTGAATCATGGAATCTATGTAATCTTACTGGACCTGACCGGAGAGGACAGAAAAAGATGGAAAATAGCAAAAAGAGCAAAAAGGAAAGAAGAAAGGAGACAAAAACATCACAGACAGAAGGAAACGACCTTCAATCCACACCATCACCAGACAACAACAAACTGTTACACCTGTACATGAACACACCAGAAAATTTCCTACAACTTTTACAAAAATAAACAAAAAAGTAAATAAATAATAAAAAACAAAAACAGAGCTGCTAGTCATCAAGAGTTCTTAAATGATAACCAAATCAAAAAGACACATCATGAATGTAGCATAACAACGACCAGATACTAATTCACAGGAAAAATAAAAAGAAGAATTATCTCTTAGTAAATAAACCCACTGGACACTCAGTGACTGTCAGCATGTTGGTGACTGAAGTCGACTTCATTGCTGCTTCAAGTCATTTTCTTATTTTTACTCAGCATCTGACTAATAAACTATTTCAAAATCAGAATAGGTCTTTATTGCCAAGTAAGTTTGCACATACAATGAATGTGTCTTGGGGTTAGCAAAAACAATAAAAGTGAAAAAAGAACACACACACACAAACACACACACAAACAGAACACAAACAGTATTTACAGGGTATAACCCCCCACTGCTTCCCTAGCGTGGCTCTTGAAGACATTTTGTCTCCCTCTCTCCAGGATAGAGAGGCGTTGGTGGGGGTGGGAGAACCTTTAGAGGTGTGCAGCTTCGAAGAGGCCACATCTCTGCTGGGTGAGAGTGAGTGACAGGTTTGCTGGGACTGTTGTGGAATGTTGGGTCCAGCACATTGTCCTTGAAAGCAGTAGTAAACGTAGGGTTGGTGGCAAACCTGAACACATCTGTACAGTCCACAGCTCCAATGGTCCACTTCTTAGATGTCCTCAAGATTCAAAGTGTTTATTGTTATTTTCCCAGTAAGGAAACAAGTTTCCCTGAACAATGAAATTCTTACTTTGCCGTCTGCACTGAATGCCATACTAGATAGAAGATAAACATAAAGACAGATAATTTACTTAGTTTTTTTATTATATGTACATAAATGTGCAGTGTGCTACATAAACTGTTGTGAGGTAGACGGTAAGATGCATGTGCAAAAGATTAGCCACAAAGAAAAAAAGTGAATTCATGTCATTAGCATTTTCTATGCAGGGGTGGAAAAAGTACTGAAAAATTGTAATTAAGCTAAAGTATCTTTATTTTGGTTAAATTCTACTCAAGTAAAAGTTATAGTACGCACCAAAGATCGACTCAAGTAAAAGTAAAAAGTACTAAATTTAATTGAGTAAAAGTTACTTAGTTACTTTAAATTACTTGATGTAAACAAAAGAAGAGTCATAAATCCAATCCAACACTGTTTTTAATAAACTTTTAAAACACTACAGTAAAAGAGAGAAAATAAAACCAAATCAAAGTTTCCACGATGCTGAAAATGTTGAGCAATTCTTTAATAACAAAACTGCTCTTTTTTCTTTATATCACAAACATAAATAGTGAGTTGTCTGAATTAACAAACAGTGACTGGCGATATAAGAAAATAAATAAAGTGCCACGCCCCACAGAATATTTTGCCAAGTGAATACTACAACATTAGACTGTAAAGCGCTTGTTCAGCTTGAGCAGGGGATGATTTTCAAAGTTTGGAGCGCTAATCTGCTCTCTTCACTCTGAACAACAAAGGCCGAAAGCTGTGGCCGAAAGGCCAGTGTTTTTTTTTTTTTTTTTTTTTTTTTTTAAACTTGTCCTGTCCAGCATCATAGCAGCAAAATGATAATCTGGTTGCTGTATCGTGCTGAACAAATTTGCTCTGCCAAGGGGAGGCCTATGGGTAAGGCTCCTCTTGATAATGTGATTAATTTATTAATTTATTTACTTTGAATCACGGAATCTATGTAATCTTGCTGGACCTGACCGGAGGGGACAGAAAAAGATGGAAAATAGCAAAAAGAGCAAAAGGGAAAGAAGAAAGGAGACAAAAAGATCACAGACAGAAGGAAACGACCCTTCAATCCACACCATCACCAGACAACAAACTGTTACACCTGTACATGAACACACCAGAAAATTTCCTACAACTTTTACAAAAGCAGAAACACACACAGAAAGAAAAACAGGGCTGCCAGTCATTAAGAGTTTTTAAATAATAACCAAATCAAAAAGGCATAACAGCGACCAGATACTAACTCACAGGAAAAATAAAATAATCACTTAAATCGCTTAGTATAAAAACCCACTGGACAACTCAGTGACTGTGTCAGCATGCAGAGCATGAGAAACAAGGAGTGATCAGTGATGAAGAGTGGTGAGTGAGATCATGCAAATGCGACCACGCCTCCACGGAGGTCAGAGGCAGACCAGGGCCTGAGCCGGGCCCTCAGCAGCAGACCCGGAGCACCAACCCAAGCCACCCCACCACAAAGACGACTCCAGCCCCACCCGAAGGGCGGCAGAGGAGAGCCCCAGCAAGAGCCCCCCACGGTCCCGGGGCACAGGTCCCAGTGGGCCAAGATCAGCAGCCGACGGCCCCGCCAGCGACCGGCCACCCAGAGCAGCCCAAGCGAAGGGTCCAGGGCCCCAGGAGCCCAGGGGCGGCCGCCCCACCCCCCAAAGGCAGAGGGCCCGCAACATGCCTAGGAGGACCAGGCCCCCCCAGACAGCCACCCGGCGTAGGCCAGCACACACCCCGATGTTCCAGCCGCACACCCCGGGAACCAGGGTGCTATTGGCCCCCTCCCCCCACTCCCCGCCTACTTCAATCTGCACCCCATATAACCCCACACTCACACCCTCCCCCGTGCCGCACCCACAATCACTCACCACCACACAGTCACGACACACACAACCCTCCCACCATGCCCCGCGGGGGACACCCCAGGCGATCCAGCGGACAGCGAACCCCAAGCACCCCCCCCTTGACCCAACCCCGACAGAGCCAGCAGCCCACCAGCGCAGCCACCCTGGGACCCGGCCCCGGGGCAACCACCCCCCTCCCCCCGCCCGCCCCCAGCCACACACAGGAGGAGCAGGGGTGTGAGAGGTCCCCAATACCCTCTCCCTCCCCGCTCCTGACTGTTTATGTAGTGTGTGTTGTGTGCAATTAAAATTGAGGGGCAGTGACTGCAATGAGCCGGGAGCCGGGCCACCTAAGTGGCCCCGCCCGCCATGCACCGCATGCCATGCCCCCCAGGTATTGTTTGTGTGTTGTGTGAATGGTCTCCTCTGTTCCACCCCACATGGCTCCACGCCTCCCAACTCCCTACGTGTGTGTGTGTGAGACAGAGAGAGCGGGAAGTAAGAGGGGTCCGGGGATGTACTTCCAGAGGGAAGCAAACTTCCCTCTGGATGATGAGCCTTTAGTGGCATTAGGCCCCCCTGCTCCCCAGGAGGCCCCCCAGGGCAAGACAGGCCAGGAGAGGCCGCCCCCCACGACCGGGCCATTCAGGGACTGCAGCCAGTGAGTCGCCACCCACCCCAGAAAATACCCACCCTCCCACACCCCTAACGGGGAATGAGAGGATGGGGACAGCGGCAGACCCACGGCCCACAACCCCCAGGCCCGCCCAGGCCCCACCCCACAAGTGCACTTAACCCCGCCTCAACCACACACAGAAACACATGCACACACCTATTTCCTTGCACACTCCCACTCATCCTAACTCACATATGCCCTCTCAGCCCCACCCAAAAAATATAAACACTCACACAGCATCCAACCCTCCCACTCTCACTCCCCAGACACACCCCCACTCATCCTAACACATGCATACGCACGCACACAAACATACCCCCCCATTCACACAAACATCCAAAGTATAGACACACACACACAACATACAAGCATCCCTGTCTCACACCCCAGCACCTCCCCCTATAATCCCCCGAATCCCACTCAGCCCTCCTTCAAACCCCTACACCCCCCCTGCCCCCGGGCCATACCCTGGGTCCCAGGGTGTCAACCAGACACCAGGGCATGCACCAACCCACACCACGCAGCACATCCCGGCAAGCCCAGACCCCAGGCACATACGGAGCCCACCACCCCGGAGGGAGGAGGACCACCCCCGGGCACCAGATCCCAGAACCCCCGCCCAGCCCGCCCCGGAATAGCCCGGCCGCCCGGCCCAGGGCCGACGCCCACCAACCCAGGCACCACCAGTGGCCTCACCCCCCGCCATGAGGCGACTCCAACCGCTGGCCCCCACAGCCCCCGACGGGGCCAGACCCAGAGCCACCCCCATCGCAGAGCAGCCCGGTCCCGCACCACGGGCAACCACAATGAACCCGCAACCACCAGTCACTCCCGGCCATTTTCCAAACCCTCATAGCAACGAGGTCACAGTCCTCCACCTACACTAAGTGATGGAACTAAGCACAGGGGACCAGAGTGAATGAGATTCAGCTAAATAGTTCTTTGAGGAGGCAGACATTGTCTCACTACTGATGTGGTCAATTAAGAGATTCCTAAACTGCTGAATACACAGATTATTTTTGTTTTTCCAGTTCACAAGGATAGTTTTCTTTGCGATGCATAATGCTGTGCGTATCAATTGTGCAGAGTTAATTACCATATTAATGTCACCCAAGTCACCTAGTAGACATAGTGCGGGGATTGTAGGAATATTACATTTAAACCATGTTGACATGTCCACACATACCTGAAGCCAGAACCTGCGGACAGGTGTGCAGGACCACAAGGCATGGAGGTAGTTGTCTGGTGTGTTTTCATTGCAGTGTGTGCAGATGTTTGATTGTGACAGACCCATCCTGAACATCCTTTGTCCTGTATAATGAGTTCTATGCAGAATTTTGAATTGTATTAGTTGCATATTTGAATTTTTAGTCATTTTAAAGGTGTTTAAACATATTTGTGACCATTTATCTTTATTAAAGTTACTGGATAAGTCACCCTCCCATTTTGAAGTTGGAAGACAGATTGAGTCTTCTAGTCTAGTCTATATCTTTTTGATAATAGCTTTGGGGCATTGAGATTCATGAATTCTGCCACCCTAATAGGTAGCTGTAAGTTTAATTGATTAATGGTATATTTTTTACATATAATAGATTTAAGCTGGTGATATTCTAAAAATGTTTTGCTACTGATTCCATATTGTGAAGTGAGAATATTAAATGATAAGAAGTTTCCATTTTCTATTATATGTTCTAACTGTTTTATTCCTTTATAGCTTTTTGTTTTGCAGGATGTCAGGGTTGTTCCAGAGGGGTGTAAACTTACATGGAAAAAGTGAGGATTTGTTTATTTTTAGAAAATCCCACCAAGCCACTAAGGAGGAACTGATATTGATGCTTTTAAAACACTTATGTGTTTTGATGGTTGAGCTGATGAATGGCAGGTCAGAGATAAACAGATCCTCACACAATGCTTGCTCTACATCTATCCATGATTCATCCAGACTGCTAGGTTTAAGCCATTTGGAGATATACTGCAGCTTGTTAGCTAAGAAAACATGATTAAAGTTGGGTAGCTCCAATCCGCCTCTATCTTTAGTCTGTTGTAAAGTTTTTAGACTGATACGTGATGGCTTGTTTTTCCATAAAAATTTAGATATATGTGAGTCCAGTGACTTAAACCAACTGGTAGATGGTTTAGTGGGTATCATTGAAAACAGGTAGTTTACTTTAGATAGAACCATCATTTTAACTGTGGCAACCCTCCCCATGAGTGATATGGGTAAGTGCCTCCACCGTGAGAGATCATCCTCTATTGCTTTAAGTAGCTGGACATAATTTAGCTTTGTTAGTTCTGATAACCTGGGGGAAATGTTTATGCCTAGATATCTAATTTTTCCAGACTGTATTGTAGTATTGGGTGTGTTTTGTAGGTCACAGTTGATGGGCATAACTATAGTCTTAGACCAGTTAATAGAGTAGTCAGATATTGATGAGAATGTGTTAATAAGTGTGATTGTCTGGGGGAGAGATGTCGGTGAGTTCTGGAGGAAAAGTAATACATCATCAGCATAAAGACTTATCTTATGTTCTATATTTTTGGCATGGATTCCTTTAATCTCTTTATTTTGTCTTATGGCAGCAGCTAGGGGTTCAATAAAAATAGCAAAGCGTGATGGAGAAAGCAGGCAGCCCTGTCTGGTTCCTCTCTGCAAACAGAAGCTTGGAGAGGTTTGATCATTGGTCTTACCACATGCATTTGGGTTGTTATATAATATCTTTATCCAATCTATGAAAGATGACCCAAACCCAAATTTGTTTAACGTTGCAAATAAAAATTTCCAGTTTACTCGGTCAAACGCTTTTTCTGCGTCTAAAGAAATTACTGTGGATTCCAGATTATGTAGAGTAGAATAATCTATGATGTTAATTAATCTACGCATGTTAGTAGAGGAATGTCCACCTTTAATAAAGCCTGTTTGGTCAGGATGTATTATTAGAGGGGTTATTTTTTCTATCCTTCTTGCCAAAGCTTTGCTAATTATTTTGAGATCTACATTTATTAATGAAATTGGATGGTAACTGGATGGAAGTGTCGGGTCTTTACCTGGTTTTAATAGTAGAGTAATATTGGCTAGGTTCATATTTGAAGGTATTTTTTGTTTTTTCTTTATTTCTAATATCATATTGTAGAAAGTGGGTGCCAGCATTGTCCAGAATTCTTTGTAGAATTCTGCTGGGTAACCATCTGGACCTGAAGCTTTATTGTTGGGCATATGCTGGAGAGCTTCTTGGAGTTCGCCGACTGAAAGGGGGGAATCCAAGACCATTTTATTTTCATGTTTTAATTTTGGAAGATTGATGTTACTAAGAAATTTATCAATATTGTCATCTGTTGTAGTTAGTTGTGATGTATATAATGTTTTATAGAATTCTTTGAAAGTGTTATTTATCGAGTCAGGGTCGTGGCTGATGTTTCCTTCTGGATCTCTGACAGAGGAGATAGTTGTTTTCTCCTTGTTTGTTTTTAACTGATTAGCCAGGAACCTTCCGGATTTGTTGCCATGCTCAAAATTCTCCAAGCGAAGTCTTTGCACCAAGAACTGCATCTTTTTATCATTTATTTCATTAAATTCAAGTTTAGCTTTCCTTATAGCATTTAGTGTGTGTTCTTCTGGGGAGACATGGTAAGCTCCTCTAAGGATTTAATTCTGAGTTCTAACTCTGAAATTCTCAAAGTTCCCTTCTTTTTCTTATGAGAAGAAAAGGAAATTATTTTCCCTCTCATTACTGCTTTTCCTGCTTCCCAAAGAACACATGCTGAAGTTTCTGGCACGTCGTTATTTTCTAGATATAAGGACCATTCTCTTTTAAAGTAGCTGATAAACTCAGGATCTTTAAGTAATGACGTATTAAATCTCCAGGTTCTAGTTGCTGGTTTATTGCTCTTACTTCTCAGAGTGAATGATACTGGTGCGTGATCACTAATGCTAATGTAGTAGTTCTATTCGTGGGGGGTATGCAGTTAAAACAACTAGAACTAAAATACAGTTAAAACAGGTTTCCAGAATGAACTGGAGGAGGCTGTAATTAAGTTTTGTAAATTTATTAGAAATCCACACAAGGCACTTATAGCAAGGGGGCAATAGTTAAAATCAAATAAATCACAAATTAAACCCAGTGCTATTATAAAAGACTCGAATAAATAAAAACACAAACTTTCCCATGCAAAAAAAACACACACTAAATAAAAAGGGAAACACGGCAAAATAAAAACATGCCTTAAAATAACAGCACCCAGCAATAAGTTGACTTTTTAAAAAAAGTATTGCACAATAACAACTGAACTTGTTGTAGATAAATTCTTTATCAAAAGGGCTTGCTGATATTAAGAGTCTGCAGACAGAGGTCTTAATGATCTTTCTTTATTCGGCCGAACGGGGGGGAGACCCCTTCAGGATCGAAGACCACGATCATCCTTCTGTACCTCTTATATAGCCTGCCTGTTACTATTTCAGTATACACACACACAGCCTTCTAGGGCTGACTGGTAATTAGTTGACATCACTTTGATATCATGTTATAATGTCATACTATTAATATTGTGCTGACCAGGGCCACTGCACCTGTTGTTTTTCAACTCTGATGTATTAATACTTCCACATTTCCCCCTTTCAAATATTTCAGAGTAATCGGCCCTAAGACGATACTCTGAAACTTACAATAGGGAAACCTTTTCACGCACACTTGTCCACACACGCAGGTCTCAAGCATAACATAGGAGCCAATCTGAACCTCCCGTACGAGGGCGAAAAAACCCCGAAGGGAGAAAAAATTCCCCCGTGCCCCCCCTCTGGGCGAGCACCGGTAACTTCCGATCTTACTTGACACTCAGGCACGGGTAGGCCAGTGGACCCCTGCATGAGACCTTCTAAGTACTATGACAGAAAGTAACCATACACACACAACAAAGAAACTCCATTACAATCTGTTTTCACAAGGATAACCTATTACAGAAGATTCCTGACTACAAAAAACCCACACGTGAATAACACAAGATAGAGTCTTTTTCCAGTCCGGAGGCAAACAGGAGTGTTGGGTCACCAGCCTTTCGTCACAGGCTGCCGACCCTTTGTCCAACCGACTGTAGTTCTATTGAGACGTCACAGGTCCAACTCAGTACGGACCAATTGGGCAGCCATGATGAAGGATGTCTGTTTCTTGAGACTCGTACTCCATGCTCTCCTCAGGGCGGGAACGATGCACATGCCAAACAAGAAAAGAAGGATCAGAACCAAAGCTGACCCAACTCCCACCTTTATCAATACATTTTTCCAGTCAGCCATTAACTGGTCCAACCAATCAAGAGACCAGTCGCTCTTCCCAGCATGCTCTCGCACCTCCCTTCCCACCCGTATTATCTCATCCATGGCCGATGTAAAGGAACCATCTGGCGCTGTGTTAGCTGGAATAAAGGTACAACAGTCTTCCCCGAACATTTGACATATTCCACCCTTATCTGCCAGAAGCCAATCTAGTGCTTGCCGGTTCTGTAGTGCGAGTCTGCTAGTCTCATGCAGCTGTTCTCCTAGCGCACTCAGTCCCTCGATGGTGTGGTTAAACAACCGCTGTTGATTATAATATATATAATTTATCCAGTTAACATTTTTATTCACAGTTATCCATGGTAGTATAGATTCTATGCCGGCCACTACTTCATTCCTGGCCGAAAATTCCACAGGAATCCCTTTAGCAATTCCAATTGCATCCCGATATACCCCATGTGAACCCGAGACCTGACGCCTACTCCTACGCAGCGCGCCCTTGTCTTGTTTTAAGTTAAGAATACTATTTACACCATTGTATACTACCATAGCTGGCACCTTTAAGCGAACAGTAGCACACAACCCCACCCAAGAGGGGGGTAGGGTGCTACGTAGCAGATTATTTCCACATAACCAGAAACTATCAGCGACCGCATGTGATTGGTCTCCGAACCAGAATAGGGTTGGAACCGTGATAGACATATTCTGACAGTCCTGATGTGGGGGCTCCGGGTTTTCAAACCATACTGCTTTAGTTATGAAGAGAGGAGACATACCAGACTCTGGGAACCATGATAATACCCATGTGACATTACATCTTACCGTCGTGTTCCCCACCATTATCCCATTTTGCTGGAGAAATCCTCCGCTAGCAAAACACTCGTATGCGGCGTTATAGTCCACCTCGTAAACCGTGGGAGGGGCCATGGCGGTATTTGCCACACGGTAAGGTTCACACAATTCCTGGATTTTGTAACCCCTATATTTATTCAAATAACCATGCATCCTCTGGGCCCCATAAAGTAATCTACACTTCATACCACACATCGGGAGCCCGAAGAAAGCATTCGTCGTTGTAGACTTGAACGCTTCCTCTTTGCACACTCGGCGTTGTTCCTGGGCACACTCCCAAGAGCTGTACTTATCTGGGACAACAACCGGAGGGGCTCCAGGCGCCTTTGAGCACCATATGCATTCTTCCGATGTCATTTCCTTTACTGACAGCCAAGCCCAGCGATACCAAGTGTTGGCCATCGCTTCCTTCCATAAGTAATCTTCACTAGGTCTAAACCCTCGTACTTCCGGTTGCCCCTTTACATTCTTGACCTCCCCCCCCTTTAATGTTTTATCATGATAACTATTTACCAAAGTATCTAACCCTTGAGGGGGAAGGGTGAATGACTCAACCACCCCATTGTCTGGTTGGCCATCAGTAACCACGGTGGGCTGCGGTTCAGGTGTAAAATCAACTTTATTCACAACAGGGGTGTTAACTGTGGTCTGGTAAGAACTTACAACCTTCCCAATCTCTAATAGACCTTCCAGTGTGTCCCATGCAGCAGCCCATACCTGGTCAACCATTAAGGATGTTATACGTGCTAAGGGGCTGAGTTATGACGAGGGCAAAACTGCTGCGCTATTTAACATTTGCTGCGCAGTTTTGCTCTGGTTATGTTTCTACGATTAGCGCCTGATCTATTAAGACTGCTCCTGTTATCATTTGCGGAGCAAACAGCAGTATTTAAATGAGGATTTAGCGGCGCTGTTTGCTCTGTCATGTAAGGTTCTGGAGAGCAAGGAAACCGCAAACGCAAAATTAACTTTTATCCGATAGAAGTTGAGACAAATAAAGGAGACAAATAAAAATATTGCGGAAGTCGAGGAAAAAAATCTAAATGTCACCAGAAATGCTGCAATATAGTTTCATATTCAAGTTCAATTTATTTATAAGGCACACTAACAACAACCTTTAGGAACCAAGGTATTGTACATATAAAAACATGCAAGGAACAAATAAGAAATAATAAAGGTTTAAAAGCTATAAAGAAATAATAATAATAATAATAATAATAATAATAATAATAATAATAATAATAATAAAAGACAGGCATGATAAAGTCTTTAAACTTATCCAGCAATTCTAATATTGCAACACTGGATCGTCTCCACAATCCTCTTCTCTGGCATTCTAAATATATTAATATAATAGAAAAAAATGCATTATCTTAGTCGCCTTTCATGGTGTCTGTGCCTATTACTGCAGCCATTGCGCGTATACTGTTGTGCCAATTAGCACCTGCTTTTCAGAAACGCTATTTTTAGAGCAAACATAAACACCGCAAACTATTTGCGGGCTACATGAATCCCACTGCTGCGCAAACCAGATTTATTTGCATAGTCTCCTCCCACTAATGTGCACTTTCTGGCCGGAACGCCCATAATGCATATGCAGTAGCTTCAGAAACGCAAAGTGGAGAGCGGCGCAGTTTTGCCAGGATAACTGACGCAGTTCCATGTTTGCGGCTTTGATAGATAAGCTTGGGCCGATTTTAGCGGAGCAAAGCCGTCTGCACCTGTTTTAGTACACGCAAAGCGTTAATAGATCAGGGCCTAAGTGTTCATACCCCAGCCCTCCTGGTACTGACTGATGGTTACCTATTCCTGCCTGGGGGCGTGGAGTAGTGATTGTTACAAGACCAACCTTATCCGGCTCCTGAGCTGGAACCACAGCTAGAGGGGGAGTGGACTCCTCCTCTACAAAGTGAACTCCCCATTTCTTGGCAGCTGCAGCTGTGGTAACATAAACACTTAAGTCTGAGCCCAGAGGGCCTAGCCTGGACCCCAAAGCCTCTTCTCCCTGAGCACCGTGTTCATCATCCATCCCAGGATTCACTGGAATGTTATGCCCCTCTACATCTTGTTCCTTAATTGATCTTACTTTCCGCCTATGTTGTGCCAAAAGGGCAACATCTGTCTGAAATACTGAGTCACGGGTAGTGTGTAGATGTGTGCGGGTGCATGCCGGCAAGAGACCTGACTGATAATGACATTTGGCATGTGAGTCGTACTCCCCTTGGTCACTGAGGTCGCTCCCTCGTTGCGCAGTTGCCCCTCTGTTTCCTTGAGAAGGCCCTGGTGATGGGACGACGTGGTGGCTGTTGCTTTGGGTCCGGATTGGTTGAATTGACCCTGCCGAGATCCCTGTCCCGCCCAGAAGAAGAAACCAAAGGAATGTCAAACTCAACATCATCGGGCGGCAACTCTGAATCTGCCCTGACAGGACTATCTTCGTCAGCTGCATGCGAAGCGATACTTCCCCTTTTGGGGGACTGGTCATTTGAGAACGCTGTACAATCCGACCAGTCCCCAGGGCCCGTTTTGCAGTTGTTGGTCGTAGGTGCCAACGAACAATGGTTCAGATGATGCCAAGCAACGCTCCCTTCGACCTGGACCGAAGTCGGTGTGGCACGGACCACCGTGTAAGGACCTCGGCGTCTAGGAGTGTTCCACTTCCTTCGAAACTCCTTAATGTACACCTTATCCCCGGGCACCACTGGACCAGATGTCACAGAGACAGGTTTTGGCTCGTTCGCTTTTTCCTGAAAATAAATTGCTTTATGGATAGCAGACAACTGTTTCATATAACTGTGCAGCTCCTTCTCCAACTGCTCCAGCGGGGGCCCCTTAAAAGGACCCCGAAACTGCGGGCCCCGCATGGGACGACCTGTTAACATTTCATGAGGAGACAAATGTGTGACCCGATGAGCTTGCATGCGGTAACTCATTAGGGCCAACGGTAATGCGTCATGCCACCGCAAACCAGTACATGCACAAATCTTATTAATTTTTGCTTTAAGTGTGCCATTCACTCGTTCCACCCCTCCCTGACTGGAGGGAGTGTAGATACTTCCATGGCGGACTTTGATTCCGAGCTGACGCAGAACGCCCTTGTAGACTTTGTTGATGAATGCTGGTCCCGAGTCTGATGAAAGGATGGACGGCAAGCCAAACCTAGGGATTACCTCACGGACCAGGAACTTCACGACTGTTCCCGCCCCCATGTCCTTTGACGGAGTGGCCTCCACCCAACGACTGAAATGATCAAAAACCACCAAAAGGTAGCGCTTACCGTGTACCGGGACCAACATGTCCACAAAATCTAAAATCAGATGACGAAACGGGCCTTCCGGGACAGGTATTCGCGCTGTGGGGGTGACAATACCTTTTCGAATGTTATTTTGCGAGCATATCTCGCACCGATTAAGCGCATCCGTCACCAATGCCTGCAGGTACGGCGCCCAATAACCCTGTTGTTGTATTCGATGTATCACCTCATCTCGCCCACAGTGGTCTGGTTTGTGACACTCTGGAATTAAAAGAGACAAAAGTGAGATTGGAGCGACAATCAGGCCGGTATGTGACCGCCATAACCCTCGCCCATCTTTTGTAGCACCCCTTTTTTCCCACATGTTTTGTTCACTCGCGCTGGCACGCGCTTGCATTAATGTGATATCATCGGGTGTAACAGATGGTTCCAACTCCACAGCTGGGGCCAAGACGGCGACCTTGCAACCTGAAGCGTGCTTTGCAGCTTCGTCTGCCGCATTGTTTCCCATTGTGGTGATGGAGTTGTCTCTTCGATGAGCAGGACACTTGACAATGGCCAATCGATGTGGAAGCATCATGGCCGAGATTAGCTTCATAATCTGTTTCCCATGCCGAACAGGTTTACCATCTGATTTTTGAAAGCCGCGCAGTTTCCAAACTGCTCCAAACAGGTGACAGACTCCGTGAGCGTATGCTGAATCTGTGTAGATATTAGCAGAGGAGTCTTTAGCAAGTTCACAAGCTGCAGTAAGTCCATACAATTCAGCTAATTGTGCAGAGCAAGGTTGTAAACACTTTTCAGCTTTTATTGTCACAAACGTCCCTTCCTTTTGTTGCACCACGGCGTAGCCTGCGTGAGTTCCCATGTGGTCTCGAAAGCATGACCCATCTACATAGTACGTGACCTGTGCGTTGTCCAACGGCTCAGATTCCAAGTCCGGTCTCAGTTTTGTGTACCTCGTGGTCTCAGCGACGCACTCGTGTGTATCACCTTCAAATTCAAAAGGTAACATATTAGCAGGATTTGTGGTCTCACATCTCTTAATTGTTACATCTGGATAGGTGAGCAATGGTAGATACTGAAGGCAACGTGCTGTTGTCAGAACAAGTTTGCTGTAATTGATCAACTCTGTGATTTTATGATGGGTGTAAATAACCACAGGATATGACTTAGTTATTGCAGACGCCTTTTCATACGCCATGTGAACAGCTGCGAGACCCTGGTAGCAGGGGGGCCACCCTCGTGCTACGTCGTCCAACCTTGCACTGTAGTAAGCGATGGGTTGTTTCCTTCCACCAGCACATGAGTCTTGTGCCAATACAGCCGTTGCGTACATGTTGCATCTGTTTGAAACGTAAAGATAGAAAAGTTTATCATATTCTGGCATTTTCAGCGCTGGGGCATTTTGCAGTTCCTGCTTGAGCACATCAAAAGCCAACAGTGCCTCTGTGGTCCACTCCAAAGACTTCTTTAAAGTCTTGGCTTCAGAGGACTTCAGGAGATCCCTAAGCGGCGCCGTCTTTACTGCGTAGTCCTCCAACCACTCCGCGCTGAATCCTGTGATACCTAAAAAGGTCATTAGTTGCGCGCATGTCTGTGGACGCGGTGCTCGACTTATGCCTTTGAGGTGGTCAGGAGACAGAGCTATTGTTCCATGGGAGATTACTCTACCAAGGAATTCCACCTGAGGCTGGCAGAATTGCAGTTTCGTCCGAGAAGCTTTGTGTCCACATTCTGCCAGTCTCTGCAGTACTTTGATCGAGTCGCGCTGACAATCTTCAATGGTGTCTGAACAAATCAATATATCGTCTACATACCGGATTAGGACGCCGCTCAAATCCAGCTCCTGTAGATCCTGACTCACCACGCGATCAAACCACGCTGGGCTGCTTGTCAGTCCCTGGGGCATTCTGGCGTAGCTGTATTGTCGACCTCTAAAGGTAAACGAAAACAGATATCGTGACTCTTCTGCCAGAGGGATACTGAAAAATGCTGAACAAAGATCCACTACTGTAAAAAACTTAGCTTTAGTAGGGATGGCATTCAACAGTGTGTGAGGATTTGCGAAGTCTGCAGCGACATCTTCAAGAATGGCATTGATTGCCCTTAGATCATGGACCAGTCGGTACTTTGATTTATCTGCTTTTAGAACTCCAAGAATTGGGGTGTTACAAGGACTAGAAATCTCAATCAGCACTCCTACTTTTAAAAACCCATCAATTAGGATTCCAATCCCTTCTTCATCTGTGGGATTAAGTTTATATTGTGGCCGCCAAGGTAAGACTGCACCTGGTTTTAATTTGACAGTAACTGGGCTGGCTGAAACTGCCAGTCCCACATCCGTCTCATGTCTGGACCACAGTTGGTCCGGAACCTGTGTTAAAATATCAGTTTCCAGATCACTGTTAAATCCAAGGGGGTTGGTTTTGCATGTCATCATTATGTTTTTTCCTGGTAGCACCACCATCTGAGGTGTTGCTTGTAATGACAGATCACACCTAATCCTTAACATTGATCTATCATCTGAAAGAGAGATTAACGGGTTCTCTGTACTGTTCCATGTCAAGTGTTCTGCGGTTCTTACCATCGGACCGAGGTCCCTGGACTGGTATCCTGGGTTTACCAACAGTGTAATGTGTGGTAAGGATTGAGTAACACAGTACCATTTATCAATAAAGGTATTGTGGTTTACCTTTAATGCTGCGCCTTGGCCTCCAATCAGGATATATGGAGCCTGTATTTTAACCATCACTCCATCCGTCTCCTTTTCCCACTTATCCTTAAATGTTGAGCTGGCTGATGGATCAAAGAACATTGTACAGTGAGGAGGTAATGTTGGTGGAGAACCTTCCGGGGCCCAGGCCTTTATGCATGTCTTCCATTTTTCCAACTCCGAACCCAGAAGCCCCTCTATGTTCCCCAGCCAATAAACATTTGCTGGTTCTGCTTGGGCATTCATTTGTAGGTTTAATCCACAACTTTCCACATATATTCCCAAAGGGGAACATAAAATTTTCCTCCTGGCTGGCTCGCCAAATGTTGTAGATAAATTCTTTATCAAAAGGGCTTGCTGATATTAAGAGTCTGCAGACAGAGGTCTTAATGATCTTTCTTTATTCGGCCGAACGGGGGGGAGACCCCTTCAGGATCGAAGACCACGATCATCCTTCTGTACCTCTTATATAGCCTGCCTGTTACTATTTCAGTATACACACACACAGCCTTCTAGGGCTGACTGGTAATTAGTTGACATCACTTTGATATCATGTTATAATGTCATACTATTAATATTGTGCTGACCAGGGCCACTGCACCTGTTGTTTTTCAACTCTGATGTATTAATACTTCCACAAACTAAAGTGCCAAGCGATATAGGATAAAAGGCTCCAATAAACATGTAACCATTTAATAACTAAAACCAATAAAATAAGCAAAATAGTGGGATAAAAAACAGTGACAGGTTAAAAAAAGCACAACCGAACCAGTCCTAAAAAAAAACAAACATCTCATTTGAGTCAAACTAGAAATATACTACAACTATAAATAAACATCCATGACTAAACAAATTACACAAATAAAATTTGTTTAAAAAAGAATTAATGGTAAAAGTGCAAATGCAACTCACGTTTAAATTAATTGAGCCACTCCTACCATAGACCACATGGACTGGAGGTATATGACAGTTTGACCAATCTCCTAAAACATGGACGTAGTTACGAACATGACCAAAGTATAAGATGTTTGGTAGTAAAACATTTGTTTATTAAGTTCGATTGCTGTTAAAAATAACGTTAAAAACAGCTTACTTGTACACTGGCGTTGCGCGCGCTGCAGTTACTGCCGTGATTTCAGACCAGAGTGAGAGAGGAAGTGCGTCATCACGCAGCACGTTATGTGACTTCCCCAGTCTGGCTACCGCGGCACTTTTTGTCTGCAGGGTCCTAATGCCCTATCACACTTGCCCCTATTTTGAAAAGTCACCGTCCCGGTGACAGTCACAACCAAGGCCTAAACACTGGTGTGGGTGTCTGTTGCGCAACTGCCAGCGGGACAGCATTCACAGAGGACTGGGTTACAGACCTCGGGAGATGATACAGATTTGTATGCTGTCCTGCGGTGGTTCTCTGGGGCCGCCTATGAGTAACACTGGAATCATTGGTGGTTAGATCGGTCGCAATCTCACTTGGACCACTTTGCTGGTCCTGATCTACTACGGGCGGTGGACTACTTGTCTGGTCAGGACCACGTGTTGCCGCACTCGATACTTGGGACTCATAAGTAGGAGGGGAGAGGGCCCCAACATGCCGTGGACTTGATTCAAGAACAATGACAACATCCTCAGCTACACTTTCATCCTCAGATGATTCTAACTGCGTTTGCTGCAGATGGTCATTTGACAACCCAGGGTCTGATGAAAGTTTGTTTTCATTCTGATGAAGAGGTGCATTGGGCAACACTTTGAGCTCTGCTCTGTTGACATTTTTCTCTGTACCAGTTCCATCTCTTGGACAGATTTGATACACTCTGCCGTCTGGATCAAGGTTTTTAATTATCACATACACTGTTGGATCCCAGGTATCCTGTATTTTGTGACGGCCCAATGGGTGGCTCCTTTTATATACAAGGGTGCCAGGTGAGAGGACAGCAGTCACATTAGGCTGGTAGTGTCTATTTCGCCTTTCTGCTGCTTGCTGCAACTTGTCTTTGGCCTGGATATACACTGAATTAAGAGTGTTGCGGTGTTCTTCTACCCAGTCTTGTGCCAGCCTGGCAGTTGGTTCCTCTTGTGATGTGCCCAGCAGAAAGTCAACAGGTAGCCGGGGTTTCTGGCCAAACATTAACTCATATGGTGAGAAGCCTGTGGACTGATGCTCTGTGGTGTTGTATGCATAGAGGACCTCAGGTAGGTGTTGTGGCCATTTCCTTTTGTTCTCTGGTGGAAGGGTTCGCAACAGATCATGCAGCGTCCTGTTAAATCTTTCACACTGCCCATTGCCCTCTGGATGGTACGGTGTAGTTCTGCTTTTCTCAATACCATACATGTTGCATAGACGTCTTAATAAGTCTCCTTCAAAGTTCTTCCCTTGGTCACTATGAATCCTTTTAGGAACTCCATATGTGTAGAACCATTTTTCAGTGAGAATCTTGGCTACTGTACTAGCTCGCTGGTCTCGAGTGGCGTAGGCTTGGGCAAACTTTGAAAAGACATCGGTAACAACAAGAACATTTTCTCTTCCATCAGAAGCCTTGTCCAGCACAGTAAAGTCTATGGCCACAACATCCAATGGCTTAGAGGCCACAAGGCTTATCAGAGTACAGCGGTGACATTCTTGGCAGTACTGTTCAATATCGCGCCCCATGAAAGGCCAGTAACATCTCTGCCTCACCAGACTAGTAGTGTGGTCAATGCCTTGGTGACCATGATCATCATGCAGACTTTTTAGGACTTCAGCTTGCAAACATTCTGGCAATAGTAGCTGCAGAATGTGTTGTTCACCTGGGGGCTGCATTTGCCGATATAGGACACCATCCTTTGTTTTTATTCTTGTCAACTGTTGTACCATTTTTTTCAGTTCTTTACAAGCTGTACTGAGTTCTTGCTTGGATGGAGGTCTCTGTCTGTTCCAGTACTTAAGGAACGTGCCAATGACTGGATCTGCAGCTTGAAGTGTCATTAAATCAGCTTTGGGCCGAAATGGGAAAGCCGAAATTGTGTGGTTAGAGACACTGACCAAAGGTGGCGTACGTTGCATTTGTTGGAGCTCTTCAGGAAGGGTCAAGCCAGGAATCACTGAGGAAATGCTTGGAGGCTGTACTTGACGTGACAGTGCGTCTGCATTTCTATTAGCTGGTCCTGGGCGGTACTTGATTTCAAAATGAAACACAGCTAGTTCTGAAGCCCAGCGTTGTTCCACAGCACTCAGATTGGCCGTTTGCAGGTAACTGAGTGGGTTATTGTCTGTGAAGACAAAAAACTTGTTCCCCAGCAAATATTCTCTGAACTTTTGGGTTACAGCCCACTTAAGGGCCAGAAACTCAAGCTTTCTTGAACTGTAGTTGGACATGTTTTTTTCTGTGGGTCTGAGCCCTCGGCTTGCAAATGCAATAGGTCTTCGTCTTCCTTCTTGGTCTTGAGACAACACAGCTCCTAGCCCAGCATGACTTGCATCGATTTCTAAGATGAATGGCTTGTTAAAATCGGCATAAGCCAACACAGGCGCCCTGATCAACATTTGTTTCAGCATTTGAAAGGCCTGTTCACAATCATCCTTCCAAAGGTCAGCAATTGTTCCTTTTCTTCCAGCTTTCCCTTTTTTTGTGCCCCCCAGGGTTGCTACCAGTTTATGAAGGGGAGCAGCATACTCGGCGAAGCATTTCACAAAGCGTCGGTAGTAGGACGCAAAGCCAAGAAATGACTGTAACTCCGTACAGGTGGTCGGCCTGGGCCATTCAGCAACAGCACTTATTTTAGAGGGGTCAGTGGCAACTCCAGCAGCTGAAATAACATGGCCCAGATACTTGACCTCAGATTGAAAGAAATGACACTTTTGCAACTTCAACTTTAGATTGTGTTCTTTCAGCCGAGACAAAACAAGGTCCAGACGTTGGAGGTGTTGCTCAAAGGAGGATGAGAAAATAATTATATCATCCAAATAAAGCAGCAAGGACTGGAAGCTCTGATCTCCAAATATGCGCTCCATCAATCTTTGAAAAGTGCTTGGTGCATTGCACAGCCCGAAGGGCATTCGATTAAATTCAAAAAGCCCAAAAGGCGTACAGAAGGCTGTTTTAGCTTTGTCCTTTTCGGCCACTGGGACCTGATTGTAACCACTTGCAAGGTCCAACGTGGAAAACCACTGTGCGCCGGTGGGAGCATCCAAAGTTTCCTCAATGCGTGGCAATGGGTAAGCATCCTTTCTGGTTCTGGTGTTAAGCAATCTGTAATCCACACATAGTCTCATTTCTCCATTTTTCTTGAAGACCACAACAATGGGTGACAAGAATGGACTAGAACTTGGCCTCACAACACCCTTGTCCAACAGCTCTTGTATGTGGGCCTTCACTTGTTCATACTGTGAAGGTGGAAGGCGGCGATAGCGTTGCCGTACAGGGGCATCATCCTGCAGATGGATCTCATGCTCCACCAATGTTGCGCAGCCCAAATCTCCATCTCCTTGACTAAACACTTTGCTGTGGCTTCTTAATAGCTCAGCTGCCTGTTTGATTTGTCCTGAAGACAGGTTTGACCAGGACAGACTGGACAGGTCAAGCGTCGGCGCATTATTTATTGCCACTTGGTGGATTACAGCAACGTTATCTTGGTCTTCTCCCTCCTCCAAAACAACAGCATTTCCAGACTGCAAGGGGTCGACAACATGTAACTCCCCAATTTGTGTAAGAGGCTGCAGCCAAATGTCTTCAGAGCCCACATTAACAATTGGAATTTCTACGTTCCCTTGATGGACAGCGAGAAGGGCAGAAGAAACTAAGAGGCCTGCTGGTAATCGACTTGTTCCCAACAAGGGTTCCAGCAACACTGATGGAAGGGTGAGGTGAGCAGCAGAGGGGCAGACTGTGTGGATCCATGTTAAAGAGCCGGCTGGGATGCGGACTGCTCGACCATGGACCTTTGCTTTTCCCAGGTACCCCTGTGTGTTCAGAGTTTCAATGTGTTGACATTTCACAAGTGTTTGTCTCCATCCCTTCTCCACTGCTTGGATGACAGGTGACTCAAAAAGGTTGGGACCAAACTGTTCAAAAAGCAAGCCATAACAGCGACGAATAATATTCATTCCAAGGAGGCCGGGCACTGCTGTCTGCTGCTCTTTGGGCTCATTCGGGGGATCTTCGACAACCAGGACACCCATTTTGGTCAGGGTCTGACCCAAGACATTAACTGCAAGTTCCATATATCCTTTGTAAGGAATTTTCAGTCCATTTGCAGCCTTAAGCCGCAACCAATGACACTTCTTCAGTAGTCCGATCCCATGTGGTTTGAAGTATTTTTTGAAGAAGCTCTCACGGATAGTGGTGACCATTGATCCAGTGTCCAGGAGGCAGGGGACAATTACACCCCCCATGTTAACTTCAACAACTGGACAGTCTCCCACAAGACAAGAGGGATCCTCGATATAACCTTCAACTGAGCCCAGACACCCCTTTTCTGACGCTTGGCTCTCTGCACCAGAGGGGCCTAGTTTCCCGACGGCTGAGAGTCGGGGCCCTCTCCCACAACTTGACTGCGTGAGACAGCTTCAGAGGTAGACAACGCACGGCGAGTCACACTATTTAGGTTTACCCTACAGAATCTGGCTATATGCCCAGGTTTATTGCAGCGATGGCAGATTGGCTTACCGTCTGCCTGAAAGCGGGGCCGTTTTGCAGAATTTGCAGCTACATCATTCAAATTGGTCTGAGGGGGCCGCAGATGTTGCATTATTACCTCTAATTGAGACTGCTGTTTGCGAAGACATTCTTTAATCTCAGCAATTTCATCAGTAGGTCTAAGCGCAACCAAATTAGCATTAGCTTCAACCACACTAGCACACTGGGAGTCACAGGAAAACGCACGAGGACGGTTTTTACCACTGGGTCTACTGGCTTCTGCCCAGCTAATGGCAACTGCACGAAGGTCAATAAATGAGATGTTCGGGGTTTTAAGTACACACTGTTTTAATTCTCTGCGCAAGGTATCATCTAAAATGTGCTCAATAAATTGATCACGCAAAATTAAATCATGGTTTGGAATACCACCTGGAGTTTTACGCACTGCTACATCCATTAATGATTTAAGAGCGTGAGAGTAATCACGGAGGGTCTCACCTTCGCGTTGAGTACACTGGAACAACTGTAGTTGTGCGGCTACATATGACTGTGTGCAACTATAATTTTCAGTCAAAATAGCAAAAATCTTATCAGGGGTATCCCTGCTAGTAGAAGGATAAAAATCAACCTCAGCTTTTGCACCACCCTCTAAATGGTCTTTAACAAATAACAGTTGTTCAGAGATTGGCATGTGTCTAACCTCCAGACATCTACGTACCTCTTCAACCCATTGTTCTACAGTCAGTAAATCAATAGACATTTTGCCAGTAAATTTTGGACATTTAAGTTCTTTAGGTACATAAACATAACGAATACCAGCATTTTCATTTTGCAAACTACTAATGGGAGCAGTGTTTGCAGTAGAGGACCCAGGGCTTGGGTCAGATACCTGACTTTGAGCTTGTAGCTGAGCTTGTAATTGTTCATTAGAGGCCTTCAGCTGTTGCACTTGCTCCAAAAGTGCTTGCAGGTCTTCCATGGCGTCCAGTAGACCAGTGCGTGGAGGGTTGAATCTATGGGGTTGCAGTCCCTCGACGCCGCCAACCTGTCACTGTTTTATCCCACTATTACTCAAGGGCCAAACAATAAAACTGAACAGCCTGATCCTGCCGACAACTCCAAATTCTGTAGTAGTTCTATTCGTGGGGGGTATGCAGTTAAAACAACTAGAACTAAAATACAGTTAAAACAGGTTTCCAGAATGAACTGGAGGAGGCTGTAATGAAGTTTTGTAAATTTATTAGAAATCCACACAAGGCACTTATAGCAAGGGGGCAATAGTTAAAATCAAATAAATCACAAATTAAACCCAGTGCTATTATAAAAGACTCGAATAAATAAAAACACAAACTTTCCCATGCAAAAAAACCACACACTAAATAAAAAGGGAAACACGGCAAAATAAAAACAAGCCTTAAAATAACAGCACCCAGCAATAAGTTGACTTTTTAAAAAAACTATTGCACAATAACAACTGAACTAAAGTGCCAAGCGATATAGGATAAAAGGCTCCAATAAACATGTAACCATTTAATAACTAAAACCAATAAAATAAGCAAAATAGTGGGATAAAAAACAGTGACAGGTTAAAAAAAGCACAGCCGAACCAGTCCTAAAAAAAAACAAACATCTTATTTGAGTCAAACTAGAAATATACTACAACTATAAATAAACATCCATGACTAAACAAATTACACAAATAAAATTTGTTTAAAAAAGAATTAATGGTAAAAGTGCAAATGCAACTCACGTTTAAATTAATTGAGCCACTCCTACCATAGACCACATGGACTGGAGGTATATGACAGTTTGACCAATCTCCTAAAACATGGACGTAGTTCAGCCGATTTACGAACATGACCAAAGTATAAGATGTTTGGTAGTAAAACATTTGTTTATTAAGTTCGATTGCTGTTAAAAATAACGTTAAAAACAGCTTACTTGTACACTGGCGTTGCGCGCGCTGCAGTTACTGCCATGATTTCAGACCAGAGTGAGAGAGGTAGTGTGTCATCACGCAGCACGTTATGTGCCTTCCCCAGTCTGGCTACCGCGGCACTTTTTGTCTGCAGGGTCCTAATGCCCTATCCCACTAATAGGATGGATTCTGATTTCTGACATGTCATTCATGAGCGAGCTGCTAGTTAAGAAATAATCTAATCTAGAATAGGAATGGTGAACTGAAGAGAAGAAGGTGTATTCTCTTAGTGTGGGATGGTGAGAGCGCCAAGCATCACAGAGACCAAAATCCTTCATGTACTGTTCTACAGTTTCTGAGGATTTCCAGACTCGATGAGCTCCTGTGGTACTTTGTTTGTCCAGTATAATGTTAAAATCACCTCCAATAATTAATGTGTTATCTGAGTGACCATAGAGGCGAAGAGGGAGTGAAAGAAGGAGGATCATCTACATTTGGACCAGATATATTTGCGATACATAACTTAACATTTTTAATAGATAATGTAACTATTATAAATCTGCCTTCTGGATCTATGATTGTATTATCTATGTCAAAATTTAACCTTCTATTAATAAGAGTTGCTCCTCCTCTCTGCCTAGAATTATAACAAGCTGAATACACGTGTGGAAACTGGGTTGTTGAGAGAAGATCTATTGTTGAGTTTGATAAATGAGTCTCTTGGAGTAATATTATATCTGCTTTCATTTCTTACAAACAATTAAAAATGTTTAACCTCTTTTCCCTTGTGCCAGCTCCACGCACATTCCAGGTGACAAATGTGAGTTTGTTCATGAACCAACCACAGAGATGAGGCTATATGTATATTACTGAAGCGTGTGTGCGTGCATCCCACTGCTTCTCTGCGTGCATGTGTATGTGCCTGTTGGTTGTGACAGGGATGTATGTGCGCTTGTGCTGCTCTGTGTGTGTTCCTGTGAATCATGAAAAGTGCTGATGTGTATATAATATAATGACAAGTGTTACCGTTAACCGTTAAAGGGTCGGAGAGAAGAAGTGTAAAGAGTGAAAAGAGCGACATGCCAAAGAAAAAAGTAATTTAAAAAACGCATCTGTGCTGAGAACAGTGTAGTGGAGACGGGCAGTGGATTTACTGTTAACTAAATTATCTTTTATGGCAGTTTTATGGATATAACATGATCTAGTGAGAAAACAGGAAAATTAAAGCACATACCAAGTCAGTAGAGCCACGGAGTGATGTCCGGGTCGCGGTACAGCTGTCCATTAACCGGTGTTCTCTACAGCCAGAGTTTCCACCTGCTTCTGGCTGAATTCCAGCAAATCATTTAATGCCTGGAATTCTTTGTGGAGACTTTCTACCAGACTCAAACTACTGATCTACAGGTGAATCCTCAATTCACTGCCTCTTGGCCTTGGATGAGGTGGATGGGGTAGATGTGTGGTTTGACTTCTCCATGATGATTCTGTCGTAGCACCGATCTATAAAATCTCTCAGGCTGGCCACATCCTCCCCGCTGTGCTCCAGAGTGTTCCTTAAAAGAGGGACACTCTGGAGACAGCGGGGTGTGGAGACAGCATGCTGTAACGCGAGACTCGGCGAGACTTGGCAGGATCAACATGGCGCGCTACTGAAAACAAACGGGCCAAGCTAACAGAGAAAAGTTAAAATTATATGTATATAAACAGCAAATTTGTTTGACACAACACAGCAGCCAGACCATCACTTTGCCGCCACAATGCTGGACAGGACAAGGAAAGAAGAAGAAAAAAAAAAGAATAATAATAATCTTCCCTGTGTGAAAGTATCATTGCTGGAGCCAGAGTTTCCTCTGATGTGCTCATCGGTGTGTGAACGTGTGAGTAAAACGAAAGATTTCTTTACGAGTCAGCAGTAAGCTTCAGGGTTAGCTCCCTTTACTCCTTCACCACGGAGAGATACCGCAGGTCCTTTCTTCCCGCTGCGTCAGATTCTTCCAGCTACCACAACGGGAGCTAATAATGCACACAGACATGCAATATCACTACTGTAAACTCATTGTGTATATATGCTTTTATATAGACTTCTATAGATTTTTTATATAGTTTTTGTTCTGTACAGTTTATTTGTTCTTATCTATAATGCTGTTTTTACACTGGTATTACACCATCACCTTTGCTGCTGAAGCACTGAAATTTCCCCACTGTGGGACAAATAAAGGATTATCTTATCTCTTAAACATGCTTTGTAGTGTTAAAGTACTTTGAGGAGAGAAAAGATCTATATGAGTACAGTCTGTTTACCATTTACTTAAGCCTGCACACTTGTTAATCCGTTATTCCCCTTCTCTGGCCTATTTAGTTTAGAAGCTTTCTAACTGACTAAGTTACCCAGATGCAGCAATGACCTGATAACAGCAGTCTCTAAAATACGGAGGAAAGGACTTCCACCGCTTCCTTCATCATCTCCTTTAGTCTCAGATACACTGGAGCATCTTTTGTGATAGAAAGTAAATAATTCAGTTCTGCAGCTTTTAGTGATGTTCACTTAAACTTCTCCAGTTGTATCGACTGTGATTTGTGTGGATAAATAAGAGGACAGGGAGGTGGCAGCCATGTTTCACTTTCTGTCTTTTTCTTTCCTTCTTGAAATTACTAGCAGTGGTGGAGTAAGTACTCAAACAGAAAAGGTGTAAATAAAGAGAGAAAAATGTACTCTAGCACCACGTAAATCTTTTTACTTGAGTAAAATGAAGTAGGTACTTGCTTTTAATTATACTTAGATTATTAAAAGTAAAAGTACTTGCTGAATGTACACCAAGTACTTTTACTTCAGCTGCTGACTGACGCAAATGACTTCCAAGATGGCCGCGTGAGCGTCTTTGTCTTTCTGGTGCTGCCAAACATTTATAATTTCTACAAGAATTATTCACTCAGTTAAAACTTTTAGAACGGGTTTGAGAAGTGTTGGCGCTGGTTTCTTTGTACGTTTCACAAGAGATCATGGCTGGTGATACGAGAACGAGGAGATCCAAAAATTCTGATGCTAAGGGCAGCAGCAACTCTGCGGTAATGAATGAACTGAAAGAAGATGCACCTATGAAGACCGTATGCAGAGCACGTTAGAGAAGCAGGTGAACAGTAAAACTGACGGCCTGCTGGGGTGTTGGAAAATTTCATTTCAGAGAAGCAAGATGCTATGAAAAGGTAATTGGAAAAAGCTGCCAAAGAAATTAATCATAATTTGTATCTGGAAGTGGGGATCCTCAGCTCAAGAATGGAAGCTCGAGTTGAAAAAGGTGTTTTTGATCCAGATGCCTCATTAATCATAGTGGGGTTGCCAAACGTGGAAAATGAAGATCTGATGAGAAAAGTGAAAGATCTTTTTTGTGAGGGACTTCAGTGTGATCCGGTACCCGACCCGGTCGCCAGCCGGGGATGGTAAATGCTGAGCTCAGGAGGTGCTCTGGAGGAAATCGTAGCTGAAGAGCCACGATCTTTACCAGAGAGTCATCAGCCACGTCGCATATCGAACAGTTACTGAATTATAATTTCAGGACCCTCCTTATAGAGACGCCAGCTGGGAAGGACTTTATGTGGCAACAAATGGTGGACTGGTGAAGGTGGTGATGATGATGATGATGATGAATGAATGAATAAATGAATTAATGAATTTATTGTCATTGCACAACAATTCTCGAATAATCATTGGCAGTGAAATTCTTAGATCCCAGGCTGTCCTAACAAAGCTAAAAAGAATATAAACCACATATAAATAGTCGAACACAAAAAGCAAGAATACTACAAATAAGTTACACAGTAAAATAAATAATAAGCAATAAGAAGATGTTATTTAAAGGCGGCGTTGATGCTGACAGCATTTAGCAGTCTTACGTTCTGTGGTATGAAGCCGTCCCTGAGCCCCTGACCACTGTTGTGAATGGTCCGCATCACTGGTCCGTAACATTTGAATTTCTGTCTATAGGAAGGCAGCAGCAGAACTGAGATGTGATCAGATTTCCCAAAAGGAGAGCGAGGGAGGGTAAGGCGTATAAACATGATGGAGTGTGTTCTTGCCAGCGTAGAACAGCTGATGTGCTGGTGGTATCTCGGCAGGACTTTCCTCAGGTTGGTGCTGTTAAAATCTCCGGCTACAATAACCGCAGCCTCCGGCCATGAAGTCTCGATCCTGTCGATAACGCCAAACAGTTCCTCCATGTCCTCGTTGGTTTCAGCATGTGGTGGAACATACACTGCTGTCACGACAACCGATGTGAACTCACGCGGAAGATAATAAGGCCCGCATCTGATCATGAGGCGCTCCAGGTCCGGAGTACAGCCTATAAAGCCTAGAGTGATTTTGGATACAGGTGTAAATAGTCATTGAGGAGTCTTTATTGCTCTTATGAAGGACTCAGAATGTTGTGTGCTGAATGGCAGATTAAACTCTGTAAATGATAATTCTCCTTCTGTTTCTGTTGGGGGAAAGGCTGTGGTGGATTACATGACCAAAGGCTTCGGTTCCTTAAACGATGCTTCACAAGAGGACAAGCACTTCATCAAGAAAAGAGGTCACTGACAAGAGGACAGCGGTCCGGATCCGGATCCAGAGCCTGTCCCAGATGGACCCGGAGTTAAAATATGAAATCTGACCAGGTGCTTTCATTTTAACTGGCGCAACTTTTACTGTCTTTACGGTAGTGCCCAGGAAACACGTGGACCAATTGCACGACCTCCCGGACCTTGGCTCCAAAAATTTTTCTCTAACTGGAACTCTTTAAATTTTAGTTGAATACCCCTGGTCTAGAACATCAAGAAAGTAGGAACAATTCTGGAAGGTTAAAAATAATCTTGGTCCCCAAAGAAGAACACTCATTGCCTTTGTAGGTGTCAATGTTTGAAACTAATGAGATACTTAAACATAGGGCTAGGCAGTTAATCGAATTTTAATCGCAATTACGATCAGGGTTTCCAACGATCATAAAAATGAAATGGTCCGATTAATTTTTGTCCTTCGATTTGTGCTGTTTTCAAATCGAGCGCAGCTGTCATTGCAGCGCTTTGCTGCAGACTCCTCCCACAGCTGCAGACTCCTCCCACTGCTGCAGACTCCTCCCACTGCTGCAGACTCCTCCCACAGCCCCGACCGCTTTAGTTTTATTCAGAACGAGTTGCAGACACCTGGACACACGGGAGGCGGCGTCGCTTCTTCTCCATCATTTTCTATGTAAACTTGCGCGAGGAAGCGAAAATCGCTGCCCTCCTCCAGAAAAGCGACAGGCGACAGTCGTGCATGTAAAATGTTGCGTTCGTGCACACAGACGTGCACACGGGTGCTTGCAACGCAAAACAAAAAATAGAAAAATGTTCAATTTTTTGAGTCGCAACTAAATAATCCACCAGCTCCCAGAGTCACAGAGAGACAAACGTTATAAACAAACAGAACTTTTTTCTCAATTATCACAGTGAACAATCCAGGATTTAAGAAACTCATCAACACTTAGTACAAACGGCATCACTGCCATCTCACCACCATGTTAGTGGACTGTCTCTTTCTTCCCTGTATGATGAGGGTATGTGAAAGACGTGGTTACAGTCCGATGTTTCGCCACCGCTACGGACCTGTGGTAAAGCCGCACCACAGCCGTATAGAAATGTCGCGCTACATATTATTGACACGGATTTCAACGTGAAAACGAAATGTCTCCAGACTATTTTTTCCAGATCACACCAGATGGAACATGGCTGCTGGTCTGAGACAAACAATAGCTATGGGGACCTGGTGGAAAGAAACTAGTCTGTATTACCACAGTAAACACTTGTCCTTCTGCGTGGAACAAATCAACAATTAAACCTTTTCCTAAATCTGCCAAAGTGGATTCACAAGTTCCTTTAAATTATAGGGGTATTAATCTTCTCAGTACCGTTTATAAATTATGCTCAGGGGTTTTAAAGAATAGACTAAATGATTTCCTGGAGCCTCGAGGCCTGATGGTAGGTGGACAAAATGGCTTCAAGGGAAACGGAGCGGCTTTGACCATATTTATGTTCTGTCTTCAGTTGTGAGAGCAAGGGTAAAAGAAGGAAATTAAACTTTTGTCTGTTTTAACTACTTTAAAAAAGCTTTTGATCGGATAAATACAGATATTTTGGAATAGAAATTAATTTCTTTTGGTACCAGAGGTAAATTTTATAGGGCTGTTAAATCCCTGTAAGGATCCAGTTGCTTGTATTCAGTTAAATGATCTTAGAACTGGTTGGTTTCCCACCCGAAACAACTTAAACAAGGAGATGCACCCCCCCAACTTTATTTACTTTCTATGTAAATGACTTGGCCCATGAAATTAAACAGGCTAAGCTGGGTTTAGATATAGAAGACTTAAATTTGAGTATTTTGTTATATGCCAATGATATTTTGCAGGTTGCAGAGAATGAAGTCAGAGGTTGTAGAATATCATGAGTTCATGGTTTGGTAAATGGCACCTGACCATCAATAGTGAAAAGACACAAATTATGCATTTTAGAAGTAAGTTTGTTCAGCAAAGCTGACACATATTTTTGTTTGGATCGACACCATTGATGTTTACTTCCTCTTATAAGTACCTTGGTTTCCTTTTCACCAAAAATATGAGCTTTGATAAAGGATGGAAAGCTCTGGCGCAGTTAGTGGGCAGGGCTCTGGGGTCAGTGATGGATAAAATTAAAAGGTATCTTGATCTTGGCTTTTTAACGTTCTCTAAGCTATTTGATTCTTTGGTTGGTTCAGTTTTATTTTATGCCGCTTGAATATGCACTCAAAAAAATAATTTGTTGAATGAACTTAAAAAAATCATGGAAATCATTTCCACACAATTAAATTACTCTTTTTCAAAATTAAACAATTAGTTTATTCAATCCGATATACTTAATTTGGGTCAACTTGATTATTTTGCGTTTATTCTACTTAATCTTTCTTTCTAGTTTAACCCATTTTAAATGTGTATGTTCAACTTTTAAGTATTAGTTTTGATTTAAACAAATACTTTAGGTTAAGCCAACTTAATTTGCATGGGTAAAATTAACTTCAGATGTTATACAATCTCAACTCATCAGAAACAAGTTTCAACAACTTATCTCAATAGAATCAGACTAAAAAATAGTAAATAAGTTTGATTAACCCTGATATATTTGGCTGACCCAAATCAAGGATATCTGGTTTAAAAAACTAAAATGCTTAAATGTTGAAAATAAATGAATTAATTAGGCGGAAATGATTTCCATGATTTCTTCAAGTTCATTCAACAAAACAAAAGGAAAATAACTTCCGGATGGCTGTAGCTCAGGTGGAAGAGCAGAGAGTCGGTGGATTCGAATCCAGATTCCTCCAGACTACATGCCTAAGTGTCCTTGGGCAAGACACTGAACCTGAGATGGCCTCTCGATAGCCCATCGGGATCATTGTCATATTGGGATATACACATTCAAGATATTCAAATTGAAAAAGCAAAAATATAAACAATGTAGATTTATCCCGCACTCTTCCTGGATGTACAGCTCTGGAAGTCACAAATAAAATGCACTTTCAATGTTCTTCTGTGTTACGTTTATATTTTCTGAAAAATGCTTGCTTTCCACCAACCCATATTTATATTGTATCGATATGGAGACATCTGGAATGAATATTTTGTCCATATCGTTCAGCCCTGGTGTGAATGGCTGAATCTGACGCGTATTAAAGTGCTTTGGATAAAAGCACTGTCCATGTACTATTTACTTCTTATGTGTGGTGCCAAAAGTTGGAATAAAAACACAGCTTATTTGCTTTCAATCAAACTCTTATTTGTGTAAAGACCGTTTAGTCTTACATGTTGACAATGGTTTACCAAAACTCCGTAATTACATTAATAAAACATAAAACAACAGCACACAGTTTCTAAAAACATGAATTTGTAGTGCTTACTTTATGAAAAACAAAATGAGGTTAACTAAGGTTATAATGAAACAAAAAACAATACCCTTAATGGTACTCCTGCCAAGGAGGTCAACATTCTTACAGCACATTTACATAGATCTAAGTGGATACAACTAAATACAAAAAAAAAAAAAAAAAATGAAAACCATGTGTTTTTATGAGTAAAAAAAAAATAAATACTAAAGTGCAACTTTACTCAATATGTCATCGCTCCTTACAGTTCACAGAACGAGGAAAAAGATGCAACAAGATATATGCAGTCTTCAGTTTTTTACATTGCTGTTCACATATTTCTTTTAAATCTGCTTGGCACACTAAAAGCTTTTGACTGACGTGATGAAACAGTGAAAAAGTTGAAAAATGTAATATGAAATCTTTAATAAACTGATGAGGCTAGAATTCTCCCAAATCCAAACTTAGCTACCAGCTGTGTTTTGAAAGTTTGGCTGACCACCCGTTTCCTTGCAGATCCTGAACAGCTTCAAACATATATTTTAACTCCTAAAATATAAAGAAAAGGTGTCCTTGGATATCCAATCTTCAGTATGTCACATTGTTGTTCCCATACTTCTCTTAAATCTCCTCAGCCCACTAAAAGCTTTTTGCTTTCAAAATTGTTATAAAGTTAAGACATCAAATACATCTTACAAACTGCTTTAAAGTGCAAATGAAACTAACAATCTTTGTAAGTAAGAAATAGTATGTGCAGCCACTAAAATGTCGTTTTTCGAATGATGAACGTGCTAGCAGTGTTTTGAGAGTTTGCACTTTGGCTGACAGCTTGTTTCCTTCCATCTCCATTATGATTTTCTGCACAGCTTCAAATGTATATTTTAATTCTGGAGGGTAACTAATGTTCAGAGAATACACAAGTCCGAGAAACATTGCCATTGCGAATGGGACACTTCTCAAACCACTCAGTACCTCTACCCCCTCCAAAACGATTCCAATGTCCTCAGGATCGTCATCACGGTCTGCACCATTGTGTCGAACCACATAGATCCCAAAGACCGTTTCTGCCAGGTCTCTTTCGATACACTGATCATCAGTCTGTGGGAGAACAATAGGGAAGGTATAAACACAGATTTTCTCAGTAGGATTTCATCATGCATCATTCTTGTACAGACCTTACTCTAAAAATGACATGGAAAATGTGATCTAAAAGATATGACTTGTAAATTTCAAATTCTAAAATGGCAAAAATTATGGAAGCCTCCTTCATAACACGGAATATTTTGAAATTGACTAATATGTGAGTGCTTTCTATAGTCCTCAATAATCGAAGAGTTTTTTAACATGCCTGAGCCAGCAAGTTCAAAGATTCCCTGTCTACGCAAGGTCTGTAAGGAGGTGGAGTCAGAAAGCCTGTGAAGCCTTGCAGGACAGTTTTTACACCACAACACGTGGTGCTCTTTGTCAAACACATGGGCCCTGATTTATTAAACGATTGTACGACCAAAATCTGTACGTACAATCATTTCCACGCAAGACTCGGCATTTTTCAATTTTGACATGAGCGTAGGATACGATCAAATCTCACGACAGCTCTGAGTTTGTGTACGCAAATCTGAGTCAGTGTGGGTTTGCGGTGCAGCTCAGCAGAACCTTAAAAGTGTTTATTGGAAAAAAAGAAAATTCAAACTGTCATTCAAGCATGTAAACAGCTCTCGAAATAATAATAATAATAATAATAATAATAATAATAATAATAATTCCAAAAAGGCAGTGATAACAGCCGCTGGTCTTTGAGGTGCAGAACGAGGGACAGACGTGCACCCTCGGCTCCTGTGTCCTGGTTCTGGTGGTCTGGCTCAGCGGGCCACTCTAGGACTATGATGCCATGTTGCTGGTGCCTGACTCTGAAACATTAAATCTGAATAAAAATGTGAACCCGTGTAACATGTCAGCTTTGTGACAGTAACTAATTACAACCCTCCGGATCCGCTGGATCTGTGTCTCCACTGCCTGCAAATCCGGAGAGGGAGTCGGACCCGATTATCATCTCCCTATCACTATCATCTCCTCTGTAACGGTCAGAGTCGGGCTGGGATCTGGCTGCCTCCTCCAGTCTGCTGCTGAGCCTCAGCAACATGTTTTTTGGTGGTGAGTTTTAAGTCTGATCACTTCTTCTTTACCTGGCAGTTTAGGTAAAGAATTTACTGTTGAGATGAAGACACGTATACATACGTGATCACGAAGGCAGTTAACAGCCGCGGAGTTGTGGATATATATATATTATGCTACTTGAATTTTATTAATACCTCAGCTGGAGTCCGTTCCACAACTCGTGGCTGTTAACTGCCTCTGTGATCTTTTTCCACACTGCAGATTTGTGAACAACTTTTACTCCGCTTTTCAGGTGGCCAAACAACACATCTTTATTATATGTAACCTCACAGATGAGGGTTTCTACCTCTGAAAAATTTATTTTCTTCGCAGTACTTCTCTTCTCCATGGTTTCACCTCATTGGGTGAGGTCTCTGAACCATGAATATTTATCCATGGGCGTAACATTTAAATGACAATGAAAATCAGCCGTGGCATTTATCAAACAGCGTCTAATCGTACGAAGAGACTGGTCTGATACAAAACGTTTAATAAATCACACGTGGGTCCAACCGTATGATCATTTTAACTAACAAATGTGCGCTTATTCTTACGATCGTTTGATAAATGAGGGTCAAAGAGAGGACATTAATCAGATCATTGCCTGCATCACTGATTATACTAAATTCTGTCAAGATACCACCATCCACCTGCACAAGGCTTCTTGTTCTGATGGGATAAGTTAGAATTAGACACTGAAGCAGGAGAGGGTGCCGGTATTCTGGAAAACCTTACACCTGGTACCAGAGCTAAAACTTTTAATCTTATGTGGTCAGATAAATCAGACAGACATGGGGAGGAATACAGAACGCTGGTTCTGATACAAATCTGAGAAAAGGGAGATGGTTAATGACTTCAGAGGAGGAAACCTGTACACTGCGCATCAGGACCCTGAGAAAGGAAGTTGAGGACTTGGACAGCAAATTGGACAGGAAGGTCAACACAGATGCTGTACAGTAAGGAGATGAGTAGCAGGCCTCTAGAGAGCAACCAAAAGTGTGCCAAGTGCGACAAATTTTTTTAGTCATCCAGTACAACAAAAGAACAACATGAGAATCACATATTTAGGGATCAATATAAAATGTGGAATATTGTGCAATTTTCTAAAGTAAGGTCGTTTTATATTGCCCTAGGTAAATTTTCACTGTGCCTGACAAAATAAAACCACAAAGTTGGGATGAAAGATGAATGCGTGTGAGAGATGTGTGATGGCTGTTCAACATACCGTGTAGTCCTTCACAAATTTTTGTGGATCCTCATTTAAGTACACTGTCAAGCCTCTGAGGATGCATTCTCTTTTGACATCAATGCTGTCAGCCTAAAAATGACATTTAGAAAGGACGTTCACACCCATTAAGATCAATACCAACTGGTATGCAAAATTTCTAAAAAAAAAAAAAGAAAAGAAAAAAACTAGATGCAACTTTAAGAAGGCAGCTTTAAAAATAATTACATTTTAATAAAATGCTCTTAACTTTATATCCATTAGGCAGTTCAAGTCTGTGGTCTCTGTTGGCCTATGAAGAGACTTACAACCTGCCATGGGTGCACCCTATATGTCATCCACTGGAATCCAGAAACCAAAACAAAAGAGATGCAGGGGTAGCTAAATGAGCAGTTCTGAAAAAATACTGGAACAATCATTTGAATTCTACCAAGTATTCTCTACTTTTATATTAATTTCACATCTTTAAAGTGGAAATAAAGCAGACAACCAAGTTAACTTTATTTACTAGATTGACTCCTTAACCAACACACTAACAGTGGGTTTGCGGCATCAATCCGCCACAAAGAACGAGCACAAAAACGTGCCAAGAAAACGGAGGAGTGACAGGTAAAGTTAAGTGGGAAGGTACTAAGTCATCAAACCATGTTCCCACTTAACTTTACCTGTCACTCCTCCGTTCTTTAAGGCGGATTGATGCCGCAGACCCACTGTTAGTGTGTTGGTTGGTCAGTAGAGGTGAGGTTATTGGCGGTGAAATTAAAAACACTCGGAGCAGCTTCAAGGGAAAGTTTGGTATTTTGCAACCTGGACTTATTTTCTAGCATTAAATACTATCATTTACTCACCCAGACAGTTTTTGTGTAACTTGAACTCCTTCGGGAGATATTAAGATCCACTAGCGATCAGCGTACATCCAATATATATCAAACAATATATTGGATACCAGTTTTTTAAATGCCCCATGTGCAATGGAGTTAAAGGAATACTTCACCCTCATGCTGATTAACACTCTGGACACTTTCTTGATATTTATCATGCAGCCGAAGATGTGGAATGAAGACATCATTCTGAGGGTAAAGTATTCCTTTAACAACATGGTGAGATAACAATGTGGAGCGCTTTCAATAACTTACAGTTGAGGCCTTTTTATCTCTTTGCTTAGATACCTCTGATACTTAGTCACATTATCATAACTTTTGATAAGCTTCTTGACTTAAATATTTGAACATAATTTCCTGACCTCTTATCTTACCCGAGTCATTGGAAGCATCACTGCCTTTATCTTTTTCCCGAGGACTCCTCCTTTTCTGGCAAACACTTTCATCAAGTTTTCAGAATGTGCATCAAGTTGCGAGAAGAACTTGGACTGCAGCTCAACTGTGGTTATCCTCTTGAATTCTGCTTTCACCTAAAAATTAAACAGAAAAAAAAAAAAAATGATCATCGTGCATTTTAAGAAAGAAAAAAGAAAGCATTGTCATTATATTTACTTACCTCTCTCACATTAAAGAGACCTGGCCACCTTGCTTTGAAATCCGCTACCATGGGTGCATCTTGGACTACCTCAAGACGTCTTAGTGCAAACGTTTTGTCCATCATGTAAGCTACTTTGTCTTCATTATTTCGAATCATTACTTCAGACAGGCGTTTTACTCTTATCTGCTCCAAAGTTTCAGCTGTTTCACCGGCTGGATATGGTGGGCAGTAATTCACTTCAGCCTTTTTAGGTTTCTTAACACCATAGGCAGGACTGCAACGATCATCAGGTTTGTGTTTCAGAGAATTCACAGTCACTTCTGGACATCCAAGTCTCCTGAGCTTTGATCTGTAGTTCCCAAGTTTATATTTTAAACTTGTCTTCCAACCACCAAATCCACTTATGGAACCTGGCTCTTTCAAGCAAGGATGTGCCGTTATAAGAGCTGCTGCTACCTCACTGAACTCTGCATCAGAGAGGTACACTTTGTGCTTGACAATAGTTTCCATCAAACCATCCATGATTGCTGACTTAAGTTTTACATCAGGATTCAACAAGGATCCAGTTTCTCTGAAAGCTGTGTTGGCTTTTTCAAGCTGCAGTTCAGTTTCATAAGAAAACTTAGGAATGCTGAAAACAAGGGGCCAACTGGATGACCGAGAAGAGGTTGATTCAGAAGAAGACAGGATATCTGTGTCAAATGAGTTACCAGATGCAAATGAAGAGCGGTCATCTGGTGACTGGGAAGCTGCAGCCGCCGAGTAAGAAGGTGGTGGAGATCCATCAGATAGGCGAGGCGTTTCTGCATCCAAGATTACTCTAAGAGTACCTTTATCCATGACATCTGACATTGATTCCAAGTTGGTGAACTCATTGCCAAAGTCAACATCCATATATTGAAGTCTGAAACTTCCTTGTATTCCACATTGTTTTTTTATATTCTCTGTAAGTTCACTGACAGATCCTGGAATGCCATCTGGGAAAATCAATTTGTGTGAGTTGTTTTCTCCCAAGATTACTCGCAGCTTTGCTGGTGTCGACATCTTTCAACAATCTAAATATGTAAAATAAGGACAACAAGAATAGGTTTCAATATTAAAAAAAACACATACATTTGTGTTTCAAGACATCTTACAAGTTGATAAATTGTTTCAGTGTCACCATTTGTGTGGGTCCAACAAAATAATCTGCCAAAGGGTAGTCATCAGCCAGTTCATCAAGCCTAATCATGAGAGTTTCAGAGGCTGAACTTGTGAGCTCAAAAGCTCTAAAATGTTCTCTATACCACCCATAAAGTCTCTTCACAATAAAATATGGTTTGTCATTCACAATGTAGACCTGAAGAATTTCTCCAAAAGTTAGTCTATTTCTGTTGCCTCCCAATTGCAGCATTGCAGTGAATTTACACATACAATATTAATTATCAATGCACAATATTGCTAAAATAATATAAGCATTATCTGATAGGTCAGTGAAGTCACTAGTTATTTTTTAAACCTCACTATGGACTGATTTAGCATAGGTTACTGAGATGCTGAAGAAAAGTGTGGAAAGAAAAAAAAAACAAAGAAAAAATGCCAAAGACTGCAGAGAACATTTGACTTAACAGATTAGCTTTAAATAGTGTATATCTCAGATAATGTATCGTCATTAAGAAAACCTCCCAACATCATCATGCAAACATCATGCATCAGTTTGAGTCACACTGCACTTCAGAAATAACTATAATGGAAGTTTCTGCTTGTTTACACTTCTCAGACCCAGCTGTTGCTCCAGCAAAGAAAACTTTTCTATCCTCACACCTCTGAAAACGCGGACTTTCTTCTCTGGCTCTAAGTTGTTTTCTGATGTGCACTCTGGTGGCGGTGTGTGCAGACACGTCATACATGTGTGTCTCCAAAGAACTAAACGGTTAGTGGCTAAATATTATAATTTGAAGACGACATGTAATTTGTCTCTAAATAACATATGTCCTCCTTTTTCTGTACCGTAAACGGCGCAGCTCTACCCCGACACACCGGCGCGCGCGCACACACACGTGAGCTTCACCCCTCCACACACAGTGCAATGAGAAATCAATTTAAGGATAAGTAATTTTTTTTCAACCTGGAACTATTTTTTTAGCATGAAATACATCATTCACTCACCCAGACAGTTTTGGTTTAACTTGAACTCCTTCGGGAGAAATTAAGATGCACCTGCGATCAGCGTACATACATAATGGGAGTAAACGGGGCAGGTTCGCGCAGCCAATAAACAAGGCAATTTCTGAACAAAACTTCATTTCACCAATGTGTTTTTATGAATCGCTTCTCTGATCCCTCTGTGAGCTCCATGCGGCTCAGTCGTTATTTACAGCCATTAACTTTAAGTGGCGGCTTTGATGACGTCACTTCCAGGCCGCTTCACAGTGCCTGTAATGGCTGTAAATAGGAACGGATCACCATAAAAACGCAACTCCAAGCTACATGGAGCTCACAGAGGGATCACAACAGCATTTCACAAGAACACATTGGTGAAATGAAGGAGTTGTTTTTTTTTTTTTTTGTTTTTTGTTTACAGAAATGGCTGTATTTAGAGCCTGCCCCACCCACTCCCATTCTATTTGATGTACGCTGGTGGCGAGTGGATCTAAATATCTCCCGAGGAGATACAGTTACACCAAAACTGTCTAGGTGATTAAATGATCGTATTTCATGTTAGAAAATAGCCCCAGGTTAAAAAAAAAAAAAAAAAACGAATTTATCTTTTAAAACGTTCCCAAGGAAGCAAATAAAAACATCCACTGGGCTTAGCAAATTTAATAAAAATACAATTTCTGAAGATGACATGAGGCGACAAGTGGTGCAAATAATATCACAAACATGAACTGACATCATAGACTGTAAAAGGCTGACATCCAGTAACATTTTGAACTAATTAGGCTAACCGTCCTCCCCTTGCATCGTGCTACCTACAGTGACCTAGCTAGCAACTGTTTGGCTTTGATCAAGTAATACATTAATCAATCAAATAATAATTAAATGTATGTATGTATGTATGTATACAAGATGCATTCAAGCATGGTGTAAATTTTTTCAGATGACATTAGATTCCAGCTTACCTTAAACTTTCCACATGCTCCTCGTTTTGCCTGCTGCTCGCTGTTCTCTTTTTACCTCGCGACAGTGTCCGGGAATTTCCGTGTCTGTATCTGAACTTGAATCCTTCATGTTAGCACAACATGAATTAATCAAGTAAATAGTGAGTTTTAAGGTTTTACGTTAAATTTACACAAAGTTATTGTGTAAATCTACAATCACATTTTATTTAAGTAGAAACTACATGTTAGAGTTGAGAAAATTGGACAAACTGGTTGTTTCTATTTTTTGAGTGTGGGGTTTGAAGAAATCCGTGGAAAGTAATGCACTTCAGACTCGAGCCTTGATGTGTTTTCTTGGAGTTCACAAAATCAATGCAAAGAGCGTTATAGACTCAGGATGGGAGTCCTGTCTTGTAAAACAAAGATGTGAAATGGTTCGGCTCTGGAATCGATTATTTGGATGCCAGATGAAAGGTTGACCAAAAAAATCTTTAACTGGGACAGAGCTCATAATCATCTGTGGTCCGGTGACATTTATGAAATATTTACCTCTTGTGATCTATGTTATATTTTTAGTAACAATCTGCAGCAGCTAACAGCAGTTAGCTTCAGGGTTAGCTCCCTTCTCTTTACCCAGCAGCTCGCAGCAGTTAGCTTCTGGGTTAGCTTTCTTCACTTTACCCAGCTGCTAGCTTCAGGGTGTGTTTCTGCACAACTGAGACATAATTCCTCCAAACAAAACATCAACTTTGAAAAAGTGTCTTCAACTTTGTGCAATTTTTATTCAGTCTGATCCAGGCTAACTTTGATATTTGCCATTCTTTTTCGTTGATTTTAAAGATGAAGGATACTTTTTCAGAACCATCCAGAGATGTTCTGAAATATCTAATGGACCATTTCACAGAAGTGCCTGCAAAAGAGGTAGGATATCTGAAACAATGGGAGTGCTAATCTCTTTGAAAAAATAAAAAGATTGTAATTGAAGTTTCTCAATAGCTTCACTTATTTGTACCAGGAAGCTGTAGGGAAAACACAATAAATGACAGACACGCAGATCAGTGCTGTTTTACTGCAACTGCAGGAGCCCACACAGTCAGTGTTTGAACACACAGTTAGACAGACAATGTTAAACTGATATTCAGCTTAGGAATATTCCTTATATACCCTGTTACCATCTAGCAACTGTTATCTCTGCCCCTGGTGTAGGGCCCCTAGAGTGAGGTTTTATGATGACCAGCCCTAGTAGGAAAGTAATAAACTCCTTTAATGTGCTTTTATAACTGTTCTCACTCCCAGAAGCACTCTAAAGTAAACAGTCAAGTCATTTCTGACGGATGATCTGGATGAAAGACGGATTTATGGTTGTGCAGCGTCCGCGTAACCGTCGTAGGCGCCACATAGATACGCAGAGGCTCAACAGCACCTCTTCCAGACCTGACGTGCACCCCTGCTATGCAGATGGTTACGCAGAGGTTCTCCCTTGTGATTGGTCAGTTTGGGATCACGTGTTGCCAGATATTTGGATCTTCTCGCTGAATTTGTGTGGTTTTTAAAAACAACTGCAAAAATAATCTTAATACGAGGAAAAAACACTTCATTTTAAATGATTTAGACTAAAATCAAGTGAAATAATCTGCCAGTGGAGCAAGATATTTAAACTTGGTAAAAATCACTTACATTCAGACAGCAAGAAACATCTCAAAACAAGTTGTTAAAAACTCATTTCAAGTCCATTCTTAAGTAAAAAAACCTCAAAATTAGTTTTCTTTGGATGGATCTTCAGTTGGCTGAAAACAAGTACAAGAAAATCCTTTAGGTTCGAACTAAAGCTGATAAAACATTCTGTATGTCCACAGCCCACAGAATACATGCACTACGTCTTATCTTAATAAGATTTTCTGTTTCTTTAGGTTGAAACAAACCCAACAGAAAAACAACAGATATGTACTCCAATGATATCATTACAGGAATAACTTATTTTCCATTTTCATTGGTATTTTATGATTTTGTTGAATATTTGTGCTTTTTTACGTCATGTAACATGCACAGCAACTAGAAAATTAATTTGTTTTGCTGCTGTGAGAAGAATTTTGGTACCGTTGTTTAGGAAGGTGCTATACAAAGTTTTGTTGTAAAAATTTCATCCACTTCATCGTGTAGTTTGTGTTACTTTCAGGAACAGAGATGAAGGACCAAATAGCAATTAAACTATTATTGTCAAAATACAAGTAAAAGATATCCAGACACAACTGATAACAAAATATTAACCCAATCTTACCTGAAGCACATGAAGCAAGGCCTCACTGGCGTGTCCCAGCTTCTCGGGGGGCCTGGCTGGTGGGGAGCGCCCTGAACAGAGCTATGTTGTATTCCACTGTAACAGAATAAAACCAGATCTTAGTTTGTTAAATTTGATCAAGAACTTCATCTTGACGTAACAGAAAAGTCTGTCACCATGACTAGTACTATCATTTTATTTTATTTCATCAGCGTTCACAACATACACAATGTAATTATACTGATGTGGAAATGACAACATGGTGTATTACAGACAGCTCAATGACTGACCTCCATCCAGGCTCATGGTGGCTTCAACACCTTCTTCCAAACACCATAAAACGTCACCATGGACCAGAAATCTTCTGAAGTTGCTGTTGCCCTTATCTAGGATCCGCTGCAGCTCATCACCTGTGGTGGAAGTAAGTGTTAAAACCTGCAACTTGCTTTATGGGACGACCAAAACGACAAACGCTTACATTGTGAAGCTCTTTAAAACATTGATATGCCTCCAGAATCTTGGTTGACTTATCCTCTTGTTTCAGAACATCACTGTCAGTGAAGGCTCTTCTTGATTGAAACACAGATCAAGGATTTGGCGGACAGCATCTTGGTTGGGTTTTGGCTTCTTTTACATCTCCTGCAGTGTCTTGTAATGCCGGGCCTGTGTTGCTAGATTATCCACGTTCACTAAAAGGTAAAACAGAAAGCAGTAGTAGGATCAAACTTATAAATCTAAATCATATTACTGGTCTCAGCCAACAACATTAACATTGTTTGCATGTTATTACTTTATCATGGTTATTAAACAGAAAATTAAATAAACATAATAAATCATGTCACTTTATATCAAAACATAATGTCAGATTAAACATAATGAATAATTATTTGTGTTAATATTATGATATCCAAGAATGTAATATAATGATGTAGCCTTCATGTCCATCATTTCCACAACTACAATCTTTTTACTTACATGACCTGTCATGGTCACCACTGAACTCTGGTGGTAAACGAATATTTGATGCACCTCTAGAGTCACTCGGACAGAAAATGACGCGATTTGTTTGAACGTCCCTCTCCGGTGTGGGCCCCTGCCTCTTTTAAAGGGACTTTACATTCAATATCCTCTTCTGAAGATAATTGTACATGCTTGTCTGTGGTAATTAAAATGTTGAAAGAAGAAAAGTAAAAACGTTTTAAATCACACACAAATTCAGGAGTGTGAATGAAAATATGTTAAACAAAAAAAGTACCATACATATTTGGTAGGTAAGTCTTTATCCTGTAGCATGGGGTAATAATTTCTTAGCCATGTTTACTTGAACTCTTCTTGTAGACTGGCTCTCAAGATGGAAATCATGCTGGTGACGGTGTTCCTCACCAGCCTGCACCTCAGTTCTTTGGACATGGCAGCTTCGCCTTCTCTGCCAGTACATAGTTGTTACGAGCGAGTTCCAGTTCCCTGTCCGTATACATCACATATTCAGGAGGACCGGGAAGCTGTAAGGTCTTCTCCGGGGTTTTCTTTGGAAAGGAGGGGATGACAGGAGATGGGAGGCTGCTTGAGGTAAAGATGCACTTCCCATTTCACCAGGGCCAGTTTTGCCTGGAAAGGTGGAGTTCTCATCCTTACAAAAGAAGTTCATACAAACATTACAGCAGCTATGAACAACATGTGTTGTCTCAGGTGTTTCCAGATCAAAGATTGCAAAAACTTACCTGTTTGTGAACATGAGCCCACAACTGTTTCCTCCTGAGAAGGTTTTCTGGAGCAGGAAGAAGGTTTCTTAAATCATCACGACTGAGGGTTTGGAGCAGGACCTCATCAATGTTGGCAGCTGTAAACACGTCAATCCATAACAAACCCTTTAGAATGAACTGAAATTAAATTTATACATTTGCTAGCATTAAACTTGAGAATGAGAAAGTTTAAATGGTTCTCTGCAATATTATCTCCCATTTAAAAAACATGCAAACAGAACAAAAACGGTACATTTCCGTTTTTAAACAAGAGTTAAATTACATTTGTGCTTGAAACCAGTGAGAGCATGTTCAGTACAAAGTTTTAACATGAAATACCGTGTAGAATCGATACTGTAACATCATCCAATCCATCCATGACTAAATTCTTTCTACTTTTCAGTTACACCTTTACCTGAGGATTGGACACAAAAAAACAAACAAACAAACAAACAAAAAAAAGAAAAACAAACAAACAAGCAAACAAAAAAAAAACATGTTGAATCACTGACAGGAAAAACTAAACCTGCCTACAATTATTTAACTTCTTATGGCTTAAATAGGCTGGGCTGTGATGTTCAGAGAATCTACTGATCTTTTTCTATCTATAGATGTAAATTCAGATATCACTGATGCAGCTGATTGATTTATCAGATGCAACACATTTTGTTTTCCTTTATTTCACAACAGATAATGGGATCTAGTCAGCAAAAGAAAATCCTGCTTTTCTCCGCAGCCTGCACAGACACGTATTGCATGTCCACCTGCACACGAGCTGTGGAGGTCTGAGCATTATCCCGCATGACGGGACTCCATTAATTTTATATATCTTGGATAACAGCGGCAGTTTGTTATGTTCTCTAATATAACATTAACAGTTCAAGGAGCAGCCATTCAGTTTCACAGTCAGTGCATTCTCTACACAAGATCAATCCGCACAGCACCACACATCATGTGTGTTCATCCGAACAGAAACTAGTACCACTAAACAGTGTAACGCCAACTTTAAATATACAACAATTCCTCCCATCCAGTTTTGATGTACCACCTTTAACATTAACCAGCAAAACGAAAGAACATTAAACTGCAACTGAATACTAACATTCTGCTGTGTGCTGTAACCTAATAACTCACTTCAACAGATATAAGGCACATGCTCAGCAATTAACAGAATAAACACAGATTGTTTACTCTGGTTTGTTTAGACTGTTGTCAGTAAATCTGCTGAAAATCCTACAAATCAAGTCTCTGAGGTACTCTGCCATTTCTCTCAGGGTAGCGTCTGATCGGCTGACCAGAGTCTATGTAACTCTGTGTGGAGGACTCCGCTGTTTGATCCTCAGTGACTTCACCCAACCCTTGAACCTCAGGGGGTGTAGTGAAAATAAACTCATCTGAGTCCAGAGCTGTTGATGTGCTTTCCGATTGAGCTGTAGCCATGTGAGTCTCTGCATCTAAGATCTGGTCAACGTGTCTGCGCCAGACTAGGTTGGCTCCAACACTTATAGTGTCTGTCAGAGGCCCCGTTTGTGACAGAATCTGTCCCGGCTGCCATTTTTGATTTGGCCCTCTATAGTCCCTGGCAAGCACCTTTTGTCCAATATTGAAGGTTCTTGTCTTGAGTTTTGTTGGTTCTCTAGTGGACGATTGTTTATCCTGGACATGTTTGCGGATGTCTGGTTTCAGCAGGTCCAACCATGATCTCAGATTTTGTCCCATATTTGAGTCACAAATATAAGAAGGCTTACTCGTACTCTGCACTGTTTTGCATTCTAACAATTAAACTAACACAAAAGTCATATAGTCCGGTGTGATTTTTTTATTTTTTGTTTTGTTTTTCAGATGTTAGCAGCAACCTGGCACGTTTTAGTTAAGCTAGTTAGCTAGCTTGCTTGTATGCTACATTAGCCAAAAAATTACCAGAACTGATAAAACATTCACTGACAAAATTAATACTCAAAGTGACGGTTGTTATCCAAACTACTGCAAACTGATAAATTCAAATGACAGAAAAGGTTCTCACCTCTGCAGATCCAGTTCAGTCTGGCTTCTTCTTTCTCCGTCTAACGGTAACAGCAAGGCCCCCCTTCAGATTTGACCGATCAATCCGCCATAGGAGCCCGCCAGCAGCAAAGTAATCTGGTCTGATTACCTCATGAGATTTTTTTCCTGCTAGAGGATCAAGTATTTGGACTGATTTCTTCTGCTGACTGCGCTTTTGTTTATAACTTCATTAACGTGCACATCTTGTTCTTGCGTGACTTGTCTTTGTCATTTGTAAATTTTCATTTGGCTAAAAGACTGTCAGCATTCATCTGGGTGCTTTTTTTGGCAGAAAAACATGTCCTGTTGGAGGTGCGTGATTTGCTTTGTTTTTGTTGCCTTAACACTGAAGTCTCTTTGGAGCCATATTAACACCACACACAGCCGCAGTCCAGATTTCCGAGTTATTTGCGGTATAGATGGTTGCACTGAGGAATACAGTCTTCAACTCTTTTTACTACCATATCAGGCTCTGTATCTTGCGACTGGGAACCCACCTTCTGGATGGATGACAACTACACGCGACCAATCACAAGTTGGTGTTGAAAATTTGACACAGCCAATTTTTTCTGATTGTGCCTCTGAGACACGAGGAAGTGCAAAGGACGGACAGCGAAGTCACCATATCTCAAAATGAAATGCCAGGCCTGAGCTTGAGGATTCCCAGACATCACACACTGATGATCAGGTGAGATGTTATTTTAGCTGCCTTGAATGATGTATGCAAACCCTTTATGTAAACCACACAGTTTATATTGTATCTCAGTGTACACACCATAGGAAGATGCCAGTAACTCAAGTGAAAATCTCATCAGGCATGCAGCTGCTTTTACCATCAATATCCATCAATACCTGTCCCAGGTACAGCACAAACCAAACCCAGAGCTATTATTACCAGTGTTTAGCCCAGGTTCACGGCCTTGGGAGGGTCAGATCAGGCGGGGGAGCTGTAGGCTATTGCTAACTACTGAATAAAATAAAAATAAATAAAATTCTGTTGTGTGTTCCCGTGATGTGCACAATGTTTCACCACAATAATACTTCAGCTGCTCATCACTAAAGAACGACTGTCTCCATCTTCAGCTTGTGGTTGAGTTTATAAACTCTGATATTTGTGCCTAATTTTTAGCTGGTTGACATTTTTCTGATGCTCAGATGTTTGCTTGTACATAAAGGTGTGCTCACCTCTGTGTGGGGGAGGCAGGGTGCCCCCCACCTGTATAATGGTTGGAAAAGCACTGATTACTGTGTGAGGAAGTGAAAAAAATAAAAAATACTTAGAAGTATGTAAACTAATAATTATTTTTACATGTGTGAATCACTTTATAATCTTGTAAGTGCAACAACAGTCCCACATCTGGTGACTGAATTCATAATAAAAACTAAATAGACACATTTTTTGGTGTAAATCTGAGCAAGGACAGCGATTATTTTGGTATGAAATCTTGTAGTCATTTGTCATGTTGGACAAATGATATGTCTTCTTTCTGCTTTGTGCTTCAGAGGAGTACCAACATCATTGTGTCCGGAATCCAGCAGTATCAAACTGTTCTTCTCAGTACCATGAGGGACACCATGAAGAGCATCTTTGAAAGACATTCAGACAGTATGGAGCGCAATCACAATCACACTTATTAACACATTCTCATCAATATCTGACTACTCTATTAACTGGTCTAAGACTATTATTATGCCCATCAACTGTGACCTACAAAACATACCCAATACAGTCTGGAAACATTAGATATCTAGGCATAAACATTTCCTCCAGGTTATCAGAACTCACAAAGCTAAATTATGTCCAGCTACTTAAAGCAATAGAGGATAATCTCTCACGGTGGAGGTGCTTACCCATATCACTCATGGGGAGGGTTGCCACAGTTAAAATGATAGTTCTATCTAAAGTAAACTACCTGTTTTCAATGATACCCACCAAACCATCCTCCAGCTGGTTTAAGTCACTGGACTCACATATATCTAAATTTTTATGGAAAAACAAGCCATCACGTATCAGTCTAAAAACTTTACAACAGACTAAAGATAGAGGCGGATTGGAGCTACCCAACTTTAATCATGTTTTCTTAGCTAACAAGCTGCAGTATATCTCCAAATGGCTTAAACCTAGCAGTCTGGATGAATCATGGTTAGATGTAGAGAAAGCATTGTGTGAGGATCTGTTTATCTCTGACCTGCCATTCATCAGCTCAACCATCAAAACACATCAGTGTTTTAAAAGCATCAATATCAGTTCCTCCTTAGTGGCTTGGTGGGATTTTCTAAAAATAACCAAATCCTCCCTTTTTCCATGTAAGTTTACACCCCTCTGGAACAACCCTGACATCCTGCAAAACAAAAAGCTTATCAATTTTACTCAATGGAAAAATAAAGGAATAAAACAGTTAGAACATATAATAGAAAATGGAAGCTTCTTGTCATTTAATATTTTCACTTCACAATATGGAATCAGTAGCAAAACATTTTTAGAATATCACCAGCTTAAATCTATTATATGTAAAAAATATACCATTAATCAATTAAACTTACAGCTACCTATTAGGGTGGCAGAATTCATGAATCTCAATGCCACCAACAGCTATTATCAAAAACATATAACTATTATCTAAACTAGAAGACTCAATCTGTCTTCCAACTTCAAAATGGGAGGGTGACTTATCCAGTAACTTTAATAAAGATAAATGGTCACAAATATGTTTAAACACCTTTAAAATGACTAAGAATTCAAATATGCAACTAATACAATTCAAAACTCTGCATAGAACTCATTATACAGGACAAAGAATGTTCAGGATGGGTCTGTCACAGTCAAACATCTGCCCACACTGCAATGAAAACACACCTGACAACTACCTCCATGCCTTGTGGTCCTGCACACCTGTCCGCAGGTTCTGGCTTCAGGTATGTGTAGACATGTCAACATGGTTTAAATGTAATATTCCTGCAATCCCCGCACTATGTCTACTAGGTGACTTGGGTGACATTAATATGGCAATTAACTCTGCACACATGATACGCACAGCATTATGCATCGCAAAGAAAACTATCCTTGTGAACTGGAAAAACAAAAATAATCTGTGTATTCAGCAGTTTAGGAATCTCTTAGTTGACCACATCAGTAGTGAGACAATGTCTGCCTCCTCAAAGAACTATTTAGCTGAATCTCATTCCCTCTGGTCCCCTGTGCTTAGTTCCATCACTTAGTGTAGGTGGAGGACTGTGACCTTGTTGCTATGGGGGTTTGAGAAATGGCCGGGAGTGACTGGGGATTGCCGGTTCTTTGTGGTTTTCCTGTGGTGCGGGGCTGGGCTGCTCTGCGATGGGGGTGGCTCTGGGTCTGGCCCTGTCGGAGGCTGTGGGGGCCAGCGGTTGGAGTCGCCTTGTGGTGGGGGGGTGAGGCCATTGGTGACGCCTGGGTCAGTGGGCGTCGGTCCTGGGCGGGGCGGCCGGGCTATTCTGGGGCAGGCTGGGCGGGGGGTTCTGGGCTCTGGTGCCCAGGGGTGGTCCTCCTCCTTCCAGGGTGGTGGGGTCCGTATGTGCCAGTGGTCTGGGCCTGCCCGGATGTGCTGCCATGGTGTAGGTTGGTGCATGCCCTGGTGGCTGGTTGCCACCCTGGGACCCAGGGTATGGCCCGTGGGCAGGGGGGGTGCAGGGGTTTGAAGGAGGGTTGAGTGGGATTCGGGGGATTATAGGGGGAGGTGCTGGGGTGTGAGACAGGGATGCTTGTATGTTGTGTGCGTGTGTCTGTACTTTGGATGACTTTGGATGATGTGTGGATGTGGGGGTATGTTTGTGTGTGTGTGTATGCATGTGTTAGGATGAGTGGGGGTGTGTCTGGGGAGTGACAGTGGGAGGGTTGTATGCTGTGTGAGTGTTTGTATTGTGTGGGTGGGGCTGAGGAGGCTTGTATGTGTTAGGATGAGCGGGAGTGTGCAAGGAAATAGGCGTGTGCATGTGTTTCTGTGTGGTTGGGGCGGGGTTAAGTGCACTTGTGGGGGGGGGGGGGGGGGGGGGGGGGGGGGGGGGGGGGGGGGGGGGGGGATAGGGCGGGCTGGGAGGGCCTGGGGGTGGTGTGCCATGGGTCTGCTGCCGTCCCCATCATCTCACGCTCCGTTAGGCATGTGGGGGGATGGGTACCTTCTGGGGTCGGTTGCGGCTCACTGGCTGTGGTCCCCGAATGGCCCGGTCGTGGGGGGCGGCCTCTCCTGGCCTGTCTTGCTCTGGGGGGGCCTCCTGGGGAGTGGGGGTGCCTAATGCCACTAGAGGCTCAATCAGAGGGAAGTTTTCTTCCCTCTGGACGTACATCCCCGAACCCCTCTTACTTCCCGCTCTCTCTCTCTGTCTCACTCACACACACACACACACATAGGGAGTTGGGAGGCGTGGAGCCATGCGGGGTGGAACGGAGGAGACCATTCAGTGGCCTCCTTGGATGCACCCCGTGGTGACTCACCTCTCAGTTTTAATTGCACCGAGACACCAAAACACAAGAAACACAAAATACAAACAACACCTGGGGGGCATGTCATGCGGTGCATGTCGGGCGGCCCGGCTCCCAGCTCATTGCGGTCACTGCCCCTCAATTTTAATTGCACACAACACACACTACATAAACGGTCAGGAGCGGGGAGGGAGAGGGTATTGGGGACCTCTCACACCCTTGTTCCCCCTGTGTGTGGCCAGGGTCGGGCGGGGGGAGGTGGTTGCCCCGGGGCCGGGTCCCGGGGTGGCTGCGCTGGTGGGCTGCTGGCTCTGTGGGGGCTGGGTCGAGGGGGGGTGCTTGGGACTTGCTGTCCTCTGGTCCGCCTGGGGTGGGGTGGGTTATGTGTGACGTGACTGTGTGGTGGTGAGTGCTTGTGGGTACAGCACAGGGGAGGGTGTGAGTGTGGGGTTACATGAGGTGCAGATTGGAGTAGGTGGGGGGTGGGGGGAAGGGGGTCTGATGGGTATTTTTCCATCATAGAATAAGACACAAAGAACTCAGAGTGAAGTCAGCTTCATCGCGATGGGGAGAGACTGTGGTTCAGCACTCAGAGAGTGTCTGGTGTCAACTCCGAAGTCTCAACCCCAGTGCCCCCTTTTTATTGAGCAGCTATCACACTTCAGAAGAGCAAGCAAAGTTCTCGCAAACTTCAAACAGGGAAGCACATTAGCATACAACACTTTATGACCCTTTTCACACAGAGCTGTGACCACCACATCCTGTCCTCTGCAGGGTGGGGTGAGACAACAAATCATTACCCATCCTTAAGGGAGAAAGTTTAAAATGTTAACTTTAAACTGTCAACTTTGCTTACTCTAACATTTCCCTCCTGTTTGACATTTAAAGTTATCAGTTCCAAGCATAAACCAAACATAAATCAAAAACATAAATCAAAAATATGTGAAGAAATGCAAATATAAAACGAAGTCCACTTTTCAAAGCATCAGACTGTATCACTTGTCTTCACATTTTTAATACAGGCATCATAACAGTGAACATTACAGACCTGTGTCTGTATCATCAACTGGGAGTGGAGCATTCTCCCGTGACAACATAAGTTGTTGCGCATAAGCATGTGAAATTGCTCGAGAAATCATGGATTTAAGACATGGAATCACACAAGAAATCAGAATGCAAAACAGAATCAATACTGATAGGAATGGAGCACACACCCTTAATATCACAGTCCACCATGGTCCACTAGTAAGCCATGACCAGAAACCCCACTCAGGGGGTGGCACACTATCTGCAGCCATACTGTCCCTGAGATTCCGCAGGCCAGCCATTGCCTGCGCCACATCTCCATTAACTTCATCCGGAATATAGGTACAACAGGTGGTAGGTCACCCTGAGGAAGGCGGCCTCTGCGGGCCATAAAGATATTGAGGTGAGAGATGTTAAACTGTGTCTTGCGGCAGTCACATCCCCCAAACGGTACGGGTTGTACCCTCTGCTTGTGAGATAAGCAAAACACATGGCATCACAGTAGGTCATGGCTCGTGCATAAAGGTCAGGTTGGCTAGATGACTTTGGTATGACAGAGCAAACATGGCAGTCGGTCTGGTTCTTCAAGGCGGTCAACATTTTGGCACACGCATACCAGAGGTTGACGTCCTGTAGCTCCAAGGGGTTATGGTCTTTCCACAGGTGTGCATGATGGTGCACATACCTCTTGATCATTGTTTCTGGTAGCGGTGCAGTGTAGAACCATCTGTAGATTGTTGGCCACAGCAAGAATAATGCAAAGGACAAGGTGGTGAGACATGCTACAGTCACAGCGCACGCGTAGGTCCAGCAGCAGTGACGCCTTGGTCTACGTCTCTGCTCCAGATCCTCCATTTGTGCTGGTTTCTGAGTTAAAGGTGCTGCTTAAGGTGAAATGGGATCCGTTGGTTTCTTCACTGGCGTTGATACGAATTATCACTAAAAGATAATCCCCATTTGTAGCCAGAGGCTGTGGGTTTTAATTACAGCCCTCCTTCCCCCACTCACAGCAGCCTTACTTTGCACTCAGAAGTTTGCAGTGACTGAGATGTATCCAGCTGGGTCTTTCCGCTATCTTGACTGCGGTAGGCGTTGTCAGCAGCACTTGGTAGGGCCCCTCCCACCGTGGGCTGGACCAGGTTTTGCGCTTGATGACTTTAATGAAGACCCAGTCTCCTGGTTTCACCAGCTCAGGAAGTTCCTGTAGGGAAATATAATCGGAGGGCAATAAACTTGCATTGATTACATCTTTTTGCTGCAGAACTTTCCTCATGTAGTCTGCTAAAGTGTTTTCATCATTAGCATGCTGTAAGTCTTTAGAAAACACTGGTAGTCTGTAAGGTCTGCCATGAATGATCTCAAAAGGAGTTAATCCTTTGTCAGAAGGGGTTATTTCTCATGTATAGCTTTACTAAATCCAAACATTCTGGCCAGGGCTTTTAGTTTCTTCCATACACTTTTTCAGTCTGGATTTAACTGTCCCGTTGTCCGTTCTATTAATCCGGCACTTTGAGGATGGTATGCACAGTGGTTTTTCAAAGTCATTTTGAGGTGTTCTGCCATGTCTGAGATTAGTTTGGTTCACAAGTGTGGTCCATTGTCACTATAGATTATTTCTGGAATACCATGGTTAGGTATAATGTGTTTACAAATTGCTTTTGCCACAGTCAGTGCATCAGCATGTTTAGCTGGGACTATTTCAACCCATTTAGGAATAATCATCAATCATTACCAGACAGTATTTATGTGGTCCGCTCTGTTTAGTTCAATAAAGTCCATGTGGAGTGTCTGAAAAGGATATTTTGGTTCAGGGGAACCTGCCCTCTGTGGTCTCATGTTGCCTTGTGGGTTATGTTTAATACAGATCACGCAGGATTTACAAAAGCTTTTTAAGTAGATTTTAATCCAAAGGCTGTGAACTGCTTCTCTATAATGTCACTCATCCCCCCTGTTGACACATGACATACACCATGTGTCACCAATGCCGCTGCTTTAAATAAAGATTTTGGGAGAACAGGTTTACCATTAAGTTCATAAAGTCCTGTTATCTGACTTGTAGCTGCTCCTTTAGTAAGCCAGAGTTTGTTTTCTCTGTCTTAGACGCTGCTTCCTGCATGTCACCCAGCACCGTGTGGTCAATAAAGACCCCCTGCTGCTGCTCAGCAGAGTAGAGATCATTGACCCCAAATTGCCCTGCTGCTGCTTGCTTCGCAGTTGCATCTGCAAACCTGTTTCCTGTTGATACATCATCCTGTCCTGATGTGTGGGCCGCACATTTACACACAGCTAAAGTCCTTGGCAGCGTTATTGCTTGTAATAGGTCTGTTAAAAGAGCTGCGTGTGTTACAAGTTTCCCTGTGGAGGTAACCATACCTCGCCGTTCCCACTGTTTGGCAAAATAAAACAAGGTGGAGAAAGCATATTGACTATCAGTGTAAATAGTCACATCTTTGTCTTTTGCTTTATGTATGCTCTTGTGAGAGCTATAAGTTCAGCTGCTTGTGCTGACATATTTGTTGGAAGGGACCTGGCTTCAATAACTTTATCAGGGAGTTGCACCACTGCATAACCTGTTTGGTTAATGCCCTGGGGCGTTTTAGAACATGAGCCATCGACAAACCAGGTATAACCAACATTCAGCTGTGTGTCTGAAGGTCAGGTCTAGGAAGCTGTGCTGTTTCTGTTATCTCCAGACAATTATGAGGTGTCCCCTCATGTGGTAAAGGCAGGAGCGTGGCAGGGTTTAACACTGTACAGCGTTTGATGGTGATATGAGGCTGGGAAAGCAGTATGGCAGTATAAGATAAATGTCTGGCTGGAGAGAGCAAATTCATTTTGCTTTGCAGCAAAAGTACATCTACTGCATGGGGAACTAAAAGTTCAGTTGTGTGGTACAAAACCACATCTGCTGATGCTTGTACTGCTAACGCGGCTGCACACACAGCTTGCACACATGGCTGGAGCGCTTGGGCTACAGGATCTAACCTTTTAGAATAGTAGGCCAAAGGTCTTAATTTCTGGCCATGTTGCTGTAGCAGTACAGAGGTCATAAAACCTTCTTTGCAGTCTACAGTTTGCACAAAGGGCCTCGAATAGTCTGGTAAAAGCAGTGTGGTAGTCTGGATTAAAGCTTGTTTAAGATCCATAAAACATTTTCCAGCTGTCTCAGTCCACATCACTTTGTCTGACATAGCCATGGGCGTGGTGTGGATTAAGTCCAGCAGTGGCTGCGTTCTCTGTGCATATTCTAGGATCCATGCCCTGCAATAGTTTGTGAGGCCCAAAAATGCCATCATCTGCTTTTTGGTAACTGGGCGCGGAGTAGATGCAATAGCTTGTTTCCTCGCTGTTTGTATTTGTTTACCTGCAGCGGTGAGGGTGTGCCCTAGATAGTTTACCTCCTGTTTCACCAATTGGAGTTTTTGCTTGCCAACTTTATTCCCTGTGGCGTGGAGGTGTCTCAAAAGGGCCAAGGAATCTTTTTCACATGCAGCTTGTGTTTGTGAGGACAGCAAGATGTCATCTATATAAACCAGTATTTGGCTTCCACAAGGTGGGGTGAAGCTTGACAGACAATTCATAATTGCCTGTGTGAAAATGGTGGGGCTATCTGCAAACCCCTGTGGGAGTCTGGTGTAGGTGTATTTCTTCCCTTCATATGTAAAAGCAAACCAAAACTGGGAGTCTGGGTGAAACTTTTAATGCTAAAGAAAGCATTACTCAGATCTACTACGTGTACCATGAATTTTCTGGTTTTAAAGAGTTTAACAGTGTGTGTGGATCAGGAACTAATGGGCTCTAGTCTGTACAAGCCTGATTAATGCTGCGTAGATCTTGTATCATCCTGTAATCCTTTCCATGGCCTTCTGGGACAGGAAAAATTGGTGTGTTACAAGGAGAGTCCGGACACTCCCGTACTATGCCTGCTTTAAGTAGATCTTTCATTACTGGTTTTATGCCTGTTGCAGCTTCAGGCTTAATTGGGTACTGTTTAACACATGGACGCCACTGAGACTTTGCATTAAGTTGAACTGGGGGAATGGTTGTCAAACATCCCACATCTGAAGGTCCTTGTGACCACAAAGAAGGAGGAAGATCTTTTAGAGCTTTTCATTTTCTTCTGTTAGCATATAGTTTTCCTGTTGTCATTCTACCTCATGCATGGCTGGCTGAACTGTCATATCCCAGTTTAATGATTTCCTATATATGCCTGCCTGCTTGCTGTAAGACCAACCGTCTTCATCAGGAGGGCTATAATCAGCAGCTTCACTCCCTTTTTTCAGAACGCTGCCTGACCTCTTCCACTCATGGTCTTGTGGTTTGCACAATGACATGTGTGGGACAGCTCCTGTTTCTTGAAACAGATTCAGTAGGGAAGGGGGAAGTGAGACTGTTGCTGCTGCAAATGATCTTTTGTCCGAATACAAATGATGGAGTTGCACACTAACTGCAGGCTGAGCCAACAATGCGTCTTGGTAATCTATATCTGGCTGATGAGTATACCACATTGTAACATGAAGCTGGTCTGCAGGCATCTGATCTTGTGGACATGACAGTGTTTCTGCTGCTTTTCCTATCAGAGTTTGGGTTTTATCATAGTTTAACTGATCAGTCGCATCGACTGAGTACAAAATGGCTGGATTATTTAAGTTTACTAAAGAGTGTGTCTGGACTCGCACAGCTGTCATGCCTCCCTGTATTGGAACCACACCTATACCTAAAAGTGTCATTAGGTCTCTTCCAAGCAGGTTAACTGGGCATTTCGGTGAGATGACTATTGCTGCTCTAGTATTTAAGCCTGTTTGTTCATCTCTAAAAATTAGGGGCTTGGAGATGCGTTCCCTGTCTACATGACCATTAGCTGATTTTACCCATATTTGGCCGTTTGAGGGTTGAAGTCCGGGAACATGAGTAGACATTACAGTTTTGCACGCTCCTGAATCACAAAGAAAATTTACGGTTTTACCATTAACTTTGAGTTGCACTGTTGGTCTGATTTTATAACTTTTTAGCATGTCGCAGGCTGAGCAAATATCTACAATTTTGTTTAAGTCTTCGGGTATTTGGTTCTGTAAATCTTCTTTTAGATTTTCTGGCATTGGCATATTAGAAGGGGATGCTTGTTCTAGTCATTTATTTTGTAGATTGTGTGAATTAAATCTGCCTCTTCCTCCTCTGCCTCTGTTGCTTCTGAGGCCTCTGCCTCTCCCCCCTTTTTGTGGGCAGTCTTTGGCCCAGTGGCCAGACCGTCCACAGCAATGGCATGCGTCATTATAGGAATAATGTCCATGGCCACGTCCTCTACCACGGCGTCCGCTAGGACCCTGGAAGAAGATGTCATCATCTTGTGGGGGAGGCGTGTCGGCCCAAAAGACAGGGGAGCATGTCTTAGGATGCGACTTTGTCCATTTTTCAGCGTGTTTAGCATACTGCAGCACACGGTCAACTGAAGCTGTGTCCCATTCTACAAAATGTTTCTTAACCCATGAGGACACAGCTGGGGTCATCCTGTCTAACAGGGCTGTTTTAAGCTGTTGCTGATATGGGCCTTTTTCGTCAGTATCATAGGGAATGCCACTGTGTATTTTAAATTCTTTCTCAAACCGTATGCGGAAATCATCCACTTCTTCATTTGGCTTCTGTTTTACAGCTGCAAGGTGGCTGTAATTAGCCATTTTCTTAAAGGCAACACGCACACGGTCAAAAAGTGCATCTAGCTGAGTTTTATAGGCTCCAGTTATGTCACCATCTGCTGGGTAGGGGCTAACTGCTCCTACCGCATCTCTGCCTGTATAATCTCCTCTCACTCTGCCCCAGTCTTTCCCCAAAGAGGACATCATAGCTTCTCCTGCTCGTGAGCATTCAGTCTGTAGGAATGTATAATGTCAGTTATGTCCTGGACCCAGTCATCAGGATTCTCACGAGGAGGAGTCACACCTGCTACTGCTTTGGCAGCTTCCTCAAGAGTCCATGGTCTGAACACATACATGTGTCTGTCAGCTGCCTCAGAGTTAGGGTTAGCAACCTGAATCATGGGGAAAGTCTCTGTGTATCTGGCTGGTGGGCGCACACTATCTGACGGTCTTAAGTCATATGCAGGTGGCAGCACCGGACATAACGGGGCTGTCGGGCCTGGTTTAGGTGAATCTGTTACTGGTGGAGCAGTAAGAGATGCAAGTGGGGACGAGGTCGGGGTCAGAGTAGGTGGTAGTCTGCCTCTTCTGGGAGTACCCTGGGTGGCCGAAGCAGCTCCACCCGAGGGGCCTGGTGCGGGCTGAACAGGTTGGTCCCGTCTCCTTGGGTAGACGGGACCGGTCTCGTTATCACCAGGTCTTACAAAAGCTGCCATAGCAGCCTCTTCGCCCTTCTTTCTTTCTTTAGACTTTCTAATATTATCCCTGCGAATCTTAGACTCCTCTAACCACCTGTGTGCACACTCAAGCTCCTTCTTTTTCTTATCTGCCTTCTTACCAGTCTTACCACTTACACTTGCTTCCAGCTTATCTACTACTGTCTGCCACTCATCTACCTTCAACTTCCCTGTCACCCCATATTTGGGGACCCATTTTTCCAGAAACTTGACGTTATCCGGATTCCTCTGATTCATGTACTTCACATCTCCCTCTAAGGCGACTGAAGATTCACTGTTTCCCATATTGGGTCTGCGTTGTGTTATGAAATTATGACCTTAATCTCGAGAGGTAAATTGACCTACTTCACCAGACCACTGGCTTGTGTTATCACCGTCAGGTTTCCACCAGTGCGATGCTTCAGTCAAATCTACTTCGAGCACTCACTCTCACAGTCACTCACTCACACACACTTCTGCCTAGGCTCTGTCCCTGTGACTTCTTTCAGACGCTTTACCTTTAACACTGCTCCCAAGGGTTCTCTGGCGTGCGTTTTTACACTGCTCCCAGAAAGTTTCTGGCATGTTCTATAGTGCTGCTCCCAGACTTAGTCTGGCGCACTAAGTGACTGCTCCCAAGAAAAAACTTGGCGTCTATAGCACTGCTCCCAGGAACCACTTGGCGTGTTTTACCAACACTGCCCCAGATTTAATCTGGCGTGTTATAACAAAGACTGCTCCCAGGTTTAACCTGGCGTCTATTATTTCTTTCCCTAGCGTCACTCTCTTGCTTATACTCACTCCGGGTTCGGTGTCCTCCTCAGTCACGGATCCCGTCAATCCACCGCTGGCAGGATGAGCATGAAGTAAATCACCGGCCTGTTGGACAATTCAGTCGTCAGGTCTTTCCTCTCAGCCGTCCTGATGATGGCTGCCCGCGCGGGTTTCGGTGTTCAGGCCTCCTCCTGTCAACGAATGGGTATGTTGGGATCCGGGTCACGGCACCAAAAATGATGGGTATTTTTCCATCATAGAATAAGACACAAAGAACTCAGAGTGAAGTCAGCTTCATCGCGATGGGGAGAGACTGTGGTTCAGCACTCAGAGAGTGTCTGGTGTCAACTCCGAAGTCTCAACCCCAGTGCCCCCTTTTTATTGAGCAGCTATCACACTTCAGAAGAGCAAGCAAAGTTCTCGCAAACTTCAAACAGGGAAGCACATTAGCATACAACACTTTATGACCCTTTTCACACAGAGCTGTGACCACCACATCCTGTCCTCTGCAGGGTGGGGTGAGACAACAAATCATTACCCATCCTTAAGGGAGAAAGTTTAAAATGTTAACTTTAAACTGTCAACTTTGCTTACTCTAACAGGGTCGATGGCGCCCTGGTTCCCGGGGTGTGCCGGCTGGAACATCGGGGTGTGTGCAGGCCTATGCCGGGTGGTTGTCGTGGTGGGGTAGCTTGGGTTAGTACTCCGGGGCTGCTGCTCAGGGCCCGGGTCTCGGGCCCTGGTCTGCCTCTGACCTGCGTAGAGGCGTGGTCGCATTTGCATGATCTCACTCACCACTCTTCATCACTGATCACTCCTTGTTTCTCATGCTCTGCATGCTGACACAGTCACTGAGTTTTCCAGTGGGTTTTAATACTTAGTGATAATTATTTTTTTTTATTTTTCCTGTGAGTTAGTATCTGGTCGCTGTTATGTCTTTTTGATTTGGTTATTATTTAAAAATTCTTAATGACTAGTTTTTTCTGTGTGTGTGTTTCTGCTTTTGTAAAAGTTGTAGGAAATTTTCTGGTGTGTTCATGTACAGGTGTAACAGTTTGTTGTCTGGTGATGGTGTGGATTGAAGGGTCGTTTCCTTCTGTCTGTGATCTTTTTGTCTCCTTTCTTCTTTCCCTTTTGCATCTTTTTGCTATTTTCCATCTTTTTCTGTCCCCTCCGGTCAGGCCCAGCAAGATTACATAGATTCCGTGATTCAAAGTAAATAAATGAATCAGATTATCAAGAGGAGCCTTACCCATAGGCCTCCCCTTGGCAGAGCAAATTTGTTCAGCACGATACAGAAACCAGATTATTATTTTGCTGCTATGATGCTGGACAGGTTGAAAAAAAAGGTTAGGAGGAGAAACTGCAACACGACACCAGAGCAACGCTCAAGTGTGAGAGCAAACTCACCAGCGTCAGCTACGCCGCACACAGAATAAACCTTTAAAGAGGGTCAGAATATCATTAGTACAAGACTTTTCTATCCGAAGCTCAGAAGGCAAATTATTGAGTCATTGTGTGGAACCTGATTGGCTGTTAGAGCCACCTAATTTGACTCAGGTGTGTTGGTGCAGGGATACATGGAAAACCTGCTGGATTGCGGCCCTCGTAGGACCGAATTGAGTATCAGTGCTATAAAGGTTTGTAAGCCTGCAATTTGGTTCTCACCTCTGTTTGCAGTCTTGACATTATCTCTACAATCATGTGTTTTGTTAGTTTTGTTTGTTAAAAAAATGGATAAAAACGTTTTGAGGTAGAAAAACTGCTGTAATCAGATTTCAGTCCTGTGAATTTAGTGTGGTGGTAAATGGAGGATTAATGTGTTTCAGAGGTCGCTCTGTTTACTTTCGGAGGCTGTATAATGCTATGTCTTTAGCATCAGGACAAGTGTATGCCTGTTTATCCTATAAAGACTCAGTTACAGACAAACTGAATGATGACCTTGTTCAACTCAAACATGTCTGCCTCACTGTCAGTTTTAAGTGCTTTGGTCCACATCGCTACACAGTCATGGTAATGGCTCAGTCACCTCTGAGTTTTCTATATTTTGTTTCTAAGGAGCCAGATGTTGCAATTTTCTTAAAGCGATTTAGAGTATAATTTCTCCAGGGTTAAAATGTCTTTCAGATTTTCTTTTTGAACATAGACGACTTTTTCTCTCATTTTGATATCAGCTCTAGTACCCAAACATTTTTAGGGGATTTAGCTCTATATATCATTCCAGCATAAAAAGACACACCTAACTTAAGATATTGACCAGGTTTGTTTCTATACGTAACAGAGAACTTAGCAAAGGAACATTTCTGAATACTAAGCAATTTGTTACTAGCAGCATATGACAAAAATGGAACTGGTTCACATTTATTTAACTGCATAGCATCACCACGTTGATACTAATAGAAATATCCATCCATTCATCCATTCATCCATCCATCCATCCATCCATCCATCCATCCATCCATCCATCCATCCATCCATTTTCTACCGCTTATCCGGGGTTGGGTCAAGGGGGCGGCTGCTTAAGTAGGGAAGCCAAGACTTCCCCCTCACCGGCCAAATTTGCCAGCTCGTCTGGGAGATGAGGGATATAGTCCCTCCAGCGTGTCTTGGGTCTCCTCCCAGTGGGACGGGCCTGGCCACCCTGCAGAGAAAACTCATTTCGGCCACTTGCATTCTGGACAGGACAGGGATAAAAACGAAGGAAACATGGCATCAGGAACGTCAGGAATGAGTAAAGTAATCTTAGGAGAAGGGAAACAGGGACGAAAGGCTGAGGTAGGTCACACGATGCAAAAACTGGACTGAAGGTCAGTGGAAACAAGTGTGATGGAGGAATGGATCCACCCCAGAACCCGAATCTCGATGGGTCTGATGGAGGGACAGATCCTCACCAGAACTCAGACTTTAACATTACTGCAGCAATGTGGGATCATCTGGACAGAGAATGAAACAAAAGGCAAAAGCATCCACAGAGGAGTTTTGGAAAGTCCTATTCCTGGGAATTGCTTCAAGGATCCTGGAGAACTGTTCCTGGAAAGTCCTTCAAGGATCCTGGAGAACTGTTGCTCAAGATAATTTAAAGAAATGACAGTATGAGGAAACCGGCCTGAGAGGGTTCAGGTGTGTTAATGAGTAAAGGTGGTCATACCAAATATTTTCCATGCTCCTAGAAATATATAAAGAAACGAGTTGTGGCTCAAAACCTTTTGTGAAGTGTAATGATTGGCTGTTTGTTTTATATTTTCTTTAATCTATGAATGCCATGAATGCCTATGATGCTGACTGGAGGCCATGCATCTGAGACCAAATGCATGACATGAGCAGTTCTTGGCCTGCAAACTACACTGACAACTGGCCAATTGCAATCGGTTGCATGCCAGTCCAACCAGCCTTTTGTACGGGGCGAAGCCGGCCTGAGATAATAAAATGTAACTACCAACTGAAGATGGGTCCTCAGACTGACCGAGATCCTGTGGACCCCCTGTCTGTCTGAGTCCAGCACTGCATTGCTTTACCTGTCAGCTGAACTTAGAATGAATTTCTACTGAGTCTAAACTGGTCCTCTCCAGGCTTCCAAACAAAGAATCGGGTTAGCAGAAGTTCTATAAATTGGCAGCTTTAGCTTTTAGACAGCAGATATCTACACTGCTTGACATGTTTTGTTTTCTTTTAACATTTTTTATTTGCGTGTGTAGCTGAGTAAATAAAAAAGCCCCTTTAAAAGCCACAGCTTTTACATTTATCTTAATTTGCATCTGCCCTTTGAGGTAAGTCAGTGAGGCATCCAGTGTAGCTGAGTGCTTAGCAACTCCCCCCTCTGGAAATACTGTGGGCAAGGACAGAGCTAATGCAATTGTCCTATAAAAGACCACGCCACTTTCTGTCAGAACCAAGATGAGATGAAAAGCATTTATTCTTTGGAGGATGAGAAACTGCATCTGTTTAATGCCGCAGTCACTGTAGTGTATTGTTAAAGACAGGAATGCTCTCATACCAGAGCTTTAAAGGTTGCACCAGGAACACACATGAAGACATGCTACTCTCTGTTTCAAAGGGCCGTGCAGTTGTTGGCATCTGAACGGAATCTAAACATTTCTAGCTGCTAATAAAACTGGGAAGAGACAAACATGATGAAATGAATACCAAAACCCTATGTGATGATGGCTTACAAAGAGCTTTTTAAAACTGGCCCCAGGCAGGGACCCAATTTCTGATTCCATAGTGAGGCCAGTACAGCAGGCTATGTATAGTTAATATTCACTTGCATGCTTCAAAACTACTGATAATTAATTGGATACTGATAATGATTGCTTCCTTCACATTAGTATCCACTAGCAGATCCCCCACCCCCACCCCACCCCCCACCCCACCTCAAAACCTGCTTATTAAATGATTTCTTGTGAGCAAAGTGCAAGAAATACGCAGTGGAGCACTTCGCTTAGGACCCATTCACACCAGTCTTTTTGATTCCAATCCAGGTCCGTCTGCTTGAAAAGTCCACTTCGTTGGGGGATTTGTGAAGGCGCAAGCAAATTCTGAATCGAATCAAAGAAGCGGACTCGGTCCACCTACAAATCATGAGTAAACACAACTTAAATGTACTTCGAGACGATAGGCGATACTGGGCGAGAAAAATGTCTCACAGTCAGACATGGACAACCTCGGTAAAAGTTCTGATCGGAGTGTGACCACTGGGATCTGATGCAGCTCCACCTTTTACTCTGATGGAAACCCAGTCGTTTTGCATTAATCAATAGATGAAGCAGTTTTCTTCTTCATTGCTTGTCTCGTCTTCTCCTTCAGTAATTCTTGGTGCAGCGCCTCCGCAGTGGGACAAGGAACACGTGATTTAAAAGGTCAGATTTGTTTAAGAAGTGCAGCGTGAACACAAACTTGAGCCCGAAGAATGTTGCATCTCCCAGCTGAACCAAGTCTAGAGGACCATACTGGTGTGAATGCACCTTTAGGTAGAAATATCTGGAACTAATCTGCAGGGCCATGTGTCTCCCATTCTCCTCAGAGACAATCCTGCAGGGCTGTTGAGAGGACAACAAAATCTATTAGGATTGACAGCAAATGTAACGGCAGAAATTGTAGATCAGTGCTTTATAGAAAATTAGTGGTCTCATTTTCAAGCCTTCTATAATGGTAATTTCTAACAACAGTTACCAGCTGTGCAGGAACAACAGGGTGAAAAATCCTGTCTGCTGGGAGATGAGTAAAAAGAAAAAAAGGTAAGCTTTTTGTTGATATTTATAGATACATCAAAGACCCTGAAGGTGCTGGAACAGGAGCGTTTCCATGGTGAAACCCAACATCAGTCATCAGTATATGGTGGCTTTTTTGGAAACAGTGTATTTTAGAATTAAACTAAACTAGAATAATTGTGTCTTGACAATCGAGCAGCACCCAAATGCGTTAAATAATGCAGGGGAGGGATAATGTAGGGTGTATGAGGATGGGGGGAGTGGTCGATGGTGCCCTGGTTCCCGAGTTGTGTGGCTGGAACATTGAGGTGGGTGTTGGCCCACCCCTGGTGGCTGTCTAGGGGGCCCAAGTGGCAACATCCTCCTGTAAAATGTGAAGCCTATGCGGAAGAGCAAAGAAAAAAAAAAAAAAGCAGTTCCCCCCTCATCCACTAGGGGCTCCAAAACAGTGCAAATCCCCATAGACTCCCATGTTAAAAAGACCGACTTCACATAAAACTTAACTTCATAAAAAATAAGAAAAAAATATATTAATTAAACCTGAAGAGAACACATATAAGATTATAGAACAGCCCAAAGTCAAAACAGTGGAACTGAAATTAATAGTGAGGGGAGGCGAAGTGTGCAGGAGTCCCGTTGTTAGTCGATTATTTATTTCTTTTTGTGCATTTTCTTTATTGTACAGTCTGACAGCAGCTTCTTGTATAACTAACTCTCAACATGCTAATCCCTTATATAACCAAGCTGAAGTGTACAGAGCTACAAATAAATCTTCAAAAATCATGTCTGTTAAATTTGAACAGGGCCTCTGATAATATATTTTTACGTTTACTGGATTTCTTAGAACATCAACATTTTTAAATAAGATTTTTGTGATGAAATAATCATTTCTAAATAAAGAGCCTTACATTTGCACTATATCCTCATATGCATGTATGAGGGCTTGGGAGTAATGTCCTCTGTGAAGCACAGACATTAATTAAAAGCCTCTAGAAATGAATATTTCAGCAGTGGTAAATTGTTAACAGAAACAACATCCAAACTAGGTCACAGCAACACTTCCCCTAGAACACATTCATTACCTTCTGTCATCAAATCTCTGCTGCTCAGATTCATTGTGTGATTTTGATTATTTGTTTTTTCATCTTTTGTGGACGTCAGGCCTTTACACAACAAATGCCCAACACACAACTACATACACGCATGAAACTTGGATTTTCCACTTTATAACCAGTCAGATAATGTTTACAGGTAACACTAGGATACATAAAGACACATAAAATGTGGAATCTAACTAAATTTTAAGTTTAACCACTTCCTGTTAGTGAGGCGACAGAAATGACTGGGCTGTTTGTGACAAATTGATTTTGAGAGTAAAAATACAGTGTATGAAGTTGGGCAGTGAAAATGGAAACTGAGAGGATGCCAGGCACATCATCACCACGGGCATCAGCAGTGGGGAGATGGGGTGGAGTGTTGATGCAGGAGCAGGAGGAGACTCTGGGGAGCATATCTCCAGAGACCCGGTCCTGACGAGTCAGTACTTGCTGACTGTCTCTAAATGGACATACTGAATTATTACACAGTACTCAGTGGAAATCTGGGTCATGAGTGGCCAGAAGAAGCTTGGACTGAATTGAAATGAACATGCCCCCCCTATATGTCGCCTGGGACAACGCATATGAGTCAATGAACAAATTTTCAAAGCAGCACGGATCCTGTAGGGTGTTAAAAAACAAGCTATGATGCAGGAGATCCTTCAGTTTTAGTCCAGGGTTGGTTTACTTACACTGAGGCATAACTAACACAGTCAGGAACTTAAAATGAAAGCAGGCACGTTTATGTGTCATCAAGTTAAATCTCAAAGGCTGGGTTTTACTGACTTGAAGCCGGTTTTTGACAGAGTCTCGGGCTAAAGTTATCAGGCCTCTGTAGCTTAGAGGGACGGAGATGTGTCCTTGCTTCATGGAGAGCCTCGGCAGGAAGGTTCTGGTTATGGTGTCCCCAGCAGGGGTTGGCCACCAGGTTACCTGTAGACAGGAGCATGTGTTTGCCACACACGTTCTTGAATGAAACTGGGAAATGGCTTATGTTTGCTTTGCTTTGGCTGTTCCTGATTCTTTGAGGGGTTTATGGAAAGACAGTGAAAGTGGCTTATGAACCTTTGGTTGGGATCAAATGGAACTGAATCACAGCATGTCAGTGTCTAAATCACTTTACTTCAGTTGATTAGGGTCCTTCTCTGTTAGCTTAGAAGAAGAACAACTGCGGATCAGAGATCAGGGTTTACTGAACACACTGAAGGGAGAAAAGAAAGAGAAAGATGGAGAACCAGGTTAATGGGATGGAAGAAGACAGATATCTTGTTGGTTTAACAATAAATGTGTTTCTTATTACATCTTCCTCACATCTGTGATGTTATGAGTATAGTAAGTTACATAGTTATAGGTCCCCTCGCCCTCCGTGGGCGGTCTCTCATCCTTTCAAGCTTGGGTCCTCTACCAGAGGCCTGGGAGCTTGAGAGGTCTGCGCAGTATCTTGGCTGTTCCTAGGACTTCACTCTTCTGGACCGAGATGTCTGAGGTTTGTCCTAGGATCTGCTGTAGCCACTCTTCCAGTTTGGGGGTTACTGCCCCGAGCTCTCCGATCACCACGGCTACCACTGTTGCCTTCACTTTCCAGGCCTTCTCAAGTTCTTCTTTCCAGACTTGGTATTTCTCCAGTTTCTCATGTTCCTTTTTCCTGATGTTGCAATCGATTGGTATTGTGATGTCAACCACAACAGCTTTCCTCTACTGTTTGTCCATCACCACAATGTCCGGCTGGTTTGCCATTACCATTTTGTTGGTCTGGATCTGGAAGTCCCACAGTATCTTAGCTCGGTTATTCTCTAACACCTTCGGAGGTGTTTCCCACCTTGACCTCGGGGCTTCCAGTCTGTACTCCGCACAGATGTTCCTGTACGCTATACCAGCCACCTGGTTATGATGCTCCTTGTAAGCTTTCCCTGCCAGCATCTTACACCCTGCTGTTATGTGCTGGATTGTCTCAGGGGCCTCTTTGCACAGTCTACACCTGGGGTCTTGTCTTGTATGGTAGATCTGGGCCTTTATTACTCTGGTGCTCAAGGCCTGCTCCTGTGCAGCTATGGTCAGTGCCTCTGTGCTGTCTTTCAGTCCAGCCCTTTCTAGCCATTGGTAGGATTTCTTGATATCAGCCACTTCAGTTATCTGTCGGTGGTACATCCCATTGAGGGACTTTTCCTCCCATGATGGTTCCTCGATCACTGTTTTCCACTGCCTGAGACATTCACCGAGCACTTCGTCCGTTGAGGCCATCTTCCTGATGTATTCAAGGATGTTGGATGTTTCATCCTGGATAGTGGTTCTGACACTCACTAGTCCTCTGCCTCCTTCCTTGCACTTAGTGTACAGTCTCAGGGTGCTGGATTTGGGGTGGAACCCTCCATGCATGGTCAGGAGCTTTCGTGTTTTCACATCTGTGGTCTGAATCTCTTCTTTTGGCCAGCTTATTATTCCCACAGGGTATCTCCCGACCGGCAGGGCATAACTGTTAATTGCCCGGACCTTGTTCTTGCCATTGAGCTGACTCCTTAGGACTTGCCTTACTCGTTGGAGGTATTTTGCTGTGGCTGCTTTTCTTGTGGCCTGTTCGAGGTTGCCATTTGCTTGTGGGATTCCAAGGTACTTGTAGCTGTCCTCAATGTCTGCTATTCTGCCATCTGGGAGTGAGACCCCTTCTGTATGGACTACCTTCCCTCTCTTTGTCACCATCCGCCCACACTTCTCAAGTCCGAATGACATTCCAATGTCATTGCTGTAGATCCTGGTTGTGTGGATCAGTCCGAATGACATTCTGATGTCATTGCTGTTGATCCTGGTTGAGTGGATCAGTGAGTCAATCCTCGCTCGCTCTTGGCGTACAGCTTGATCTCATCCATGTAGAGGAGGTGACTGATTGTAGACCCATTCCTGAGTCGGTATCCATAGCCAGTCTTGGTGATTTTTTGGCTGAGGGGGTCCAGACCTATGCAGAACAGCACAGGGGACAGGGCATCTTCTTGGTATATGCCACATTTGATGGACACTTGTTCAATTGGCTTGCAGTTGGCCTCAAAGGTGGTCTTCCACTGCTGCATTGAGTTTGCAATGAAGGCTCTTAGAGTCCTGTTGATGGTATACATCTCCAAGCATTCCATGATCCATGTGTGTGACATTGAGTCATAGACTTTCTTGTAATCACTCCAGGCAGTACACAGATTGGTATTCCTGGTTCTGCAGTCCCAAGCGACTGTTCTATCTACCAGCAGCTGGTGTTTTGCTCCTCTGGTATTTTTACCATTGCCCTTCTGTGCTGTGCTCATGTATTGATCCATGTGCCCACTTATCTTAGCCGCTTTGATGCCTGACATGAGCTTCCATGTGGTGGGGAGAAAGGTTATTGGCCCATAGTTGGATGGAACTGTTTCCTTCAGGGGATCCTTCTGGATCAGGATTGTCCGGCCTTCAGTTAGCCATTCAGGGTGGGTCCCATCCTTTAGCAGCTGGGTCATTTGTGCTGCCAGGCGCTCATGGAGTGCAGTTAGCTTCTTCAGCCAGTAGGTGGAAACCATGTCAGGTCCTGGTGCTGTCCAGTTTTTCATACCTGAGACTGTTTGTTGAATGTCTGCCACTGTGATGGTTACTGGTTCTTGTTCAGGGAGGTTGCTGTGGTCTGCTCTTAGATCCATCAGCAACTGTGCACCGCTGTTGTGTGATGCCTCCTTCTCCCATATGCTTTTCCAATATTGTTCAGTCTCCAGCCTTGGCGGGTCTGCCCTGGTGTTATTACCCTGCCACTGAGAGTATACTTTAGCTGGTTGAGTTGAGAACAGCTGGTTTATTCGTCTTGCTTCAATTTCTCTCATGTACCTCTTTAGGCGGGTGGCCAAGGCTTGGAGTCGTTGTTTGGCAGTTTCTAGTGCTTCAGGTATGGGCATCTGGATGTACCTCCTGGGTACCTGTTTTTTCATTGCACCTTTCTGGAGCTCTGATAGTTGGCTCACTTCTCTCCGAGCTGCCTTGATTTTAGCCTCCAACCTCCTCTTCCATGATGGATATGTATCTTTATGGTTGCTCTTTGGTTGATAGCCAAGCACCTCAAGGATCACTGCTGCTGAGGTGTAGGCTCCTCCTTGCCGTAGCATTTGTGTTGTACCTTGTCAATCTCAAGCTGTGATAGCAGTTGCCGTCTGTGGATGTTGGAACGTTGAGCTACTAGTTGTTTGGTAGTGAGTGTTGATAGTGGGTTTTGAAGATTATATATTTCCCACATTCTCTGCATGTAACCCCTCTGACTAGGGCTACTGGAGTAGTAGCATTCCAACAGAGCCTTGTTCTGACCTAGCGAAGTCAGAGCCGATATGTCTCGTGTTCTCTTGTCTCTCATCATATGAGGTAGGCAGTAGCGCAGAGGGTCTTGCCTAAAGACCCACACCAGGTGTTGGTATGACAATCAGACGACAACACAGAAATCAAGTCAAGACTGTTAAGGATTGCAAGATGTGAGGACCCAATGAATGAATTTCCAACTCTTGATTTGACTTTCTTTTGTTTACTCTTTACTTAACTCCACCTTTAAACTACGGTGCATCTAATGCCAACGCAGGATCCCCCTCGGGCTGAACACGAGTTAGAATGCATGCTCATTTATTTATTTTAAGGTATATGACCCTCCTACATGCTGCCTGATGGCAGGGCCGCTCCATTAATACACTTTTTTTAGTTCTTCCAAAATCCAAAATCACATCCACATACGTGTTTGCATGTCATCATACTTTATGCTATTAAATGCCTGTAAATGTCCTTATTTGTGTAACAAATACCGTGGCCTCCGCTATTAATCTACCTCAGTAGCTAACCATAAAAACCATAAGCACAAATGTTTATGTAAAGTACTTTACATTATACATCTGTTCCCACTGGCGTTTACACGTCTGGCAACAGTAAACAATTATACTAGAAATCATGGTTTAAAATATGAAATGCAGTAATGAAGAGGCTAAAACAGGGATGTAGAAACTTTTTATTATAACTTTTTATCAAAATGTTTCTCCGCCTCCTCTCCTCCACAGCAGTGTGCTAGCTCCAGGCGGTAAATTCCTCAGTGCCACTGATGGCTCGGTGGTTTGATGCCACAGTGACCTACGGTGAACACACACTGGCAGTTTATATGAAAGCAGACATTATTAATGTTTATATGTACTTTACTGGTACTTTGCAGACTCTTATCTAAAGTGATGTACAATCAGCTATGGCTTAGTCAGCGGTACCATGGAAACAGGCCGGTTCTCTAACCAGCGGCATTTTCGAATCGGTTTTCAGATCAAGGACCATTTAATTTATGCCAGAGACACCGCAGTGCTTCATCTGAAGGTTCAACAATGATGAATAAACACATAGAACCTATAACATTAATAATTTCTAACACTTATTTACGTCCACGAAACCGGCTAAAAACCTGCTAACATTTACGTGTGCTAACTCTACTGAGTCGGTATAACCGCAGCCTCCAACAAATGATCAGATCCATCACTCGTCAGGGGTAGAAGAGATTGGTAGCATGCTGCCGTTTATATTACAATTATGATCGAATAACTTCATGCTTACAACAATGCTAAACAGCCTCCGCCTGCACCGGTAACCGCTGAGTCAGTGGCCGCCATCTTTCAGCTCTGGAAAACTGGTTGAAAGTCCCGCCCCTTCCGCTACATCAGCAAGATGGTGTCCGTTTAGTGCACATAGTGTTCATCTTTTCACACTAGATTTTTTTCCAAGTTTAGGGCAGCATCCGGGTACTTTCAGTGCACTGAGTTTTTACTGAAATTTCTGTGTCAGCGCACTAAGCACTTAAATGTAGTACATTACTGAGTCTGTAGCTCAGAAGTTAGAGTGTCTGCTAATTAGACACTAAATGGTTCAACCTCTGGCTTCCCCAGCCTCCAGCGTTGTTGGCTAGGATGTTGGAACTGAACTGAACTGAAGTAAACTTAACTGAACTGAACTGAACTGAATTGAAGTGATATGAACTGACCTAAACTGAACTGAACTGATCTGAAGTGATAATGAACTGAACTGAACTGAACTAAATTGGAAATTAACTGAACTGAACAGAAGTGATACTAAACTGAACTGAACTGAAGTGATAATAAACTGAACTGAACTGGAATTGACCTGAACTGAACTGAACTGAACTGAACTGAACTGGAATTGAGCTGAACTGTACTGAACTAGAATATGCTGACAGCTGGGTCTTGGAGAAAGGTTCTATTAAGACGTTTGCTTCCTTTGAAGTTGATTACACCGAGAGGAGGTCGTGTGATTGTTGTTGAAGTCCTGCTGAGGTGCAGCTTTAATTGTTGGAAATGTTAGTTGAGACAGAAGTGGAGTGGATAGAAAAGAAGGCCAGAATCCATGTCTGCATGTATGTGTTTTCATTGGTGTATTATGACCGCTGCTAATGATCTGACACATTTTCGTAAGTGAATAATTTTAGATTTGTTAATACATGTGACGGGTAATCCAGTGGAGCAGCGCCATGACTGTCAGCCATCTTAAAACTACAGCCACCAGCAAAGGGCAAATAGCACCAACTACACATTTTTCCTGCGAGCCAGTGCACAGTCAGATGTGGGAGGAGATAAACAAGAAACTTAGGTGGAAAGGTGGAAGGTGGAAAATCTGTTAAATTATTATTTGCAACAATGTAGGAGCATGCATATGCAGCAGTAGCAGCAGGATGGGAGTTAAATACAAAGAAGGGGGATCAACATTGGACGAGCCTTCAACAGGTGGAAGGAGCTCAAGAAGGAGAAAGACTGTAAAATGGTACTGCCTAAATTAGCCTGAAGCTAACTTTTTTCACTGGGTTTTGTTAGACAGTGTTGCTGGTTACCGTGGTTACCATGGGAAGCTTAAAAGTAGTTTCTGCTAAAATACACCTGTCTCAGTACAGAAGTAAATATATAGGTGGTTTCAGTTTCTTTCATAGTCCAGTTAGAGTGGTGGTAAAGTTGGACTAAGCGCCGACGAGTAGACTTTATGAGCTGGTTTTACTGGGAATAAAAGCCGGTGGGAAGGCTCTATGAGCTGGTTTTACTGGGACTAAAAGCCGGCGGGAAGGCTCTATGACAGGGCTACTCAATTCGGTCCTACGAGGGCCGCAATCCAGCAGGTTTTCCATGTATTCCTGTACCAACACACCTGAGTCAAATTAATGAGTCATTGTGTAGAACCTGATTGGCTGTTAGAGCCACCTAATTTGACTCAGGTGTGTTGGTACAGGAATACATGGAAAACCTGCTGGATTGCGGCCCTCGTAGGACCGAATTGAGTAGCCCTCCTCCATAAGCTGGTTTTACTGGGACTAAAAGCCGGCAGGAAGGCTCTATGAGCTGGTTTTACTGGTAGAAGCATCTGGTGCTGTGTGGAGGCCAGTTTTCCCGTCCAGATTCTTTTCCCGTTTGAGAACCGTTTTTTCTTCTAAACACAGATGAACCATGTCTGACAGTAAATTTCCATCCACCAGGTGTTTCCTCCTGACCAGTTACGGTCCAGACGGAACTTACCTGAGCGAACGCTCCTTGAACCATGGGATGATGTGCTTTCATCTGTGTTGTAGAGGCTTGTTGACAAATGTCGGCTACCTTTGTTTTATGTTAGAATATGATACATGATTCCAGCGTTAGATGGCAGTAATTCTTACGCGATGTCCCTTTAAACGCAATTATATTTCCTGTTACTGTCAGTGGCTTACATGCGGTCAGGCAGGAAAGCTTCACACAGCTGCTCTCAGTCTTTAGATTCATTCTGTTCGTCTTCAGTGGAGTCCTATGCTGCAGCGACACCTCTGCTTATGCTGCACAATCCTGTGTGCCCTTAATCCTTTATGGATACCTGTCAGTTATGATTACACTTATGGCTGCTTTCCCATCGTCCCAGGTGTTCACAGAAGAGATGATTTAAATAAGGCTGCCACTGGAACGGAGGTGGTTCCCCTCCATTTATTAATTGTGAGTACAGATGTTTTCTGCCTCTGTCAGAGAGAAATAAAATAAATGAATGGCTTGCAACTCAGAAATGGGAAGGACTATTTGAACAAATTTCTGACATGTGACAACCTAGAAGACAAACAGAGAAAAGCCTGAAATAGTTTGCATTAGCCTCCTCCCCTGATGGCATTTTATTGTTTATTTTTTTTTTCCTTTGCGAATACTCTCACAAAACAAGCTTGCTCCCACTTTATGTCGTACACATGTATTAAGACAATTATTCTGTTGTTGCAGGTTAAATGTGTCCGGATTTCAATAATTGGCTGTTTGTCGTAGACTAAGTTACATGATCAGATTTTCACCTGCAGTTCTATGACGATGTGTGATTTGATAGACAAAAGACAGGTCATAGAGAGGCAGGGGCGCTACCAGGGATGTTGGGCCCCATGACAACAAACTGAAGTTACCCCCCCCCCCCCCCCCCCCCCCCCCCCCCAAAAAAAAAAAAAATTGATACAGTAATACATTAAATGAGCCATTTTAATGATATTTTGACCATCATATGTATATTTGTGAAAAGAAAAACATGACTGTGAGGCTCATTTAGATTCAATTATTTGCTGCAACACAGAAACTTTATATTTAAAAAACCATCTCTCTTTTTTTAAATACTTAAACAATTAATTAGCTCAAGATCAATTAGTTAAAATACAAAACTTAAATACAAAATGACCTCTTCCATGAAAATGAAATGCATTTATAATCTGTGGAGAAACAAATCACATCTCAGATCAAAAACAAAATGAGTCCCAAACTACTGACCTGACCTACGTTACAGAGATAGCTGAGTGTAACGTTTTCAGCAAACTGGACCACAGAAAATATCAGGACAGAGGGTTGGCAAGGAAACAGATTTATTGTATGGTAGTGAATTGTGTTCAGATAAACCGGGTCTGGTCACGTCGCCCACTAGCCTGCGAGCACAAGAGAACCAAGGTGAGAATAAGTGTGGCAAAATGGGGAAGTGTGGATTCTGGAGCTTACGTACTGGCAGAGGGAATGGAGGGAGCAGAGAGATCTCCGCACTGAGAGGGCGAAAGAGGTCCACTGAGGCTGTGGGGAACTGAAAAGCCAAGACAAGGTTGAGTGATGTAGCTGAGGGCAGAACAGATATTAATTCAGGTTTTTGGTCCGTAAGAGAGGTCCACTGAATCTCCTGGGGGACAGAGAAATGAGGACAGGTTGTGTTAATTATATTTCCTGATCCTTGTGTCTATACTTTGGATGTTTGTGTGAATGGGGGGGTATGTTTGTGTGCGTGCGTATGCATGTGTTAGGATGAGTGGGGGTGTGTCTGGGGAGTGAGAGTGGGTGGGTTGGATGCTGTGTGAGTGTTTATATTTTTTGGGTGGGGCTAAGAGGGCATATGTGGGTTAGGATGAGTGGGAGTGTGCAAGGAAATAGGTGTGTGCATGTGTTTCTGTGTGTGGTTGGGGCAGGGTTAAGTGCACTTGTGTGTGTGTGTGTGGGGGTGGGGGCGGGCCTGGGGGTGGTGGGCCGTGGGTCTGCCGCTGTCCCCATCCTCTCATTCCCCGTTAGGGGTGTGGTAGGGTGGGTACTTTCTGGGGTGGGTGACGGCTCACTGGCTGCAGTCCCTGAATGGCCTGGTCGTGGGGGGCGGCCTCTCCTGGCCTGTCTTGCCCTGGAGGGCCTCCTGGGGAGCGGGGGTGCCTAATGCCACTAAAGGCTCATCATCCAGAGGGAAGTTTACATCCCCGAACCCCTCTTACTTCCCGCACTCTCTGTCTCACACACACACACACATAGGGAGTTGGGAGGCGTGGAGCCATGCGGTGGTGGTTTTATTTTTTTTTTTATTATTTTTTTTTTTTAACCTGTCCTGTCCAGCATCATAGCAGCAAAATGATAATCTGTTTGCTGTATCGTGCTGAACAAATTTGCTCTGCCAAGGGGAGGCCTATGGGTAAGGCTCCTCTTGATAATCTGATTCATTTATTAATTTATTTACTTTGAATCACAGAATCTATGTAATCTTGCTGGACCTGACCGGAGGGGACAGAAAAAGATGGAAAATAGCGAAAAGAGCAAAAGGGAAAGAAGAAAGGAGACAAAAAGATCACAGACAGAAGGAAGCGACCCTTCAATCCACACCATCACCAGACAACAAACTGTTACACCTGTACATGAACACACCAGAAAATTTCCTACAACTTTTACAAAAGCAGAAACACACACACAGAAAAACAGAGCTGCTAGTCATTAAGAGTTTTTAAATAATACCCAAATCAAAAAGACATAACAGCGACCAGATACTAACTCACAGGAAAAATAAAAAAAAATAATTATCACTAAGTATTAAAACCCACTGGAAAACTCAGTGACTGTGTCAGCATGCAGAGCATGAGAAACAAGGAGTGATCAGTGATGAAGAGTGGTGAGTGAGATCATGCAAATGCGACCACGCCTCTACGCAGGTCAGAGGCAGACCAGGGCCCGAGACCCGGGCCCTGAGCAGCAGCCCCGGAGTACTAACCCAAGCTACCCCACCACGACAACCACCCGGCATAGGCCTGCACACACCCCGATGTTCCAGCCGGCACACCCCGGGAACCAGGGCGCCATCGACCCCCTTCCCCCCACCCCCCACCTACTCCAATCTGCACCTCATGTAACCCCACACTCACACCCTCCCCTGTGCTGTACCCACAAGCACTCACCACCACACAGTCACGCCACACACAACCCTCCCACCATGCCCTGTGGGGGACACCCCAGGCGGACCAGCGGACAGCGAGCCCCAAGCACCCCCCCTTGACCCAACCCCCACAGGTTGTCACATGTCAGAAATTTGTTCAAATAGTCCTTCCCATTTCTGAGTTGCAAGCCATTCATTTATTTTATTTCTCTCTGACAGAGGCAGAAAACATCTGTACTCACAATTAATAAATGGAGGGGAACCACCTCCGTTCCAGTGGCAGCCTTATTTAAATCATCTCTTCTGTGAACACCTGGGACGATGGGAAAGCAGCCATAAGTGTAATCATAACTGACAGGTATCCATAAAGGATTAAGGGCACACAGGATTGTGCAGCATAAGCAGAGGTGTCGCTGCAGCATAGGACTCCACTGAAGACGAACAGAATGAATCTAAAGACTGAGAGCAGCTGTGTGAAGCTTTCCTGCCTGACTGTATGTAAGCCACTGACAGTAACAGGAAATATAATTGCGTTTAAAGGGACATCGTGTAAGAATTACTGCCATCTAACGCTGGAATCATGTATCATATTCTAACATAAAACAAAGGTAGCCGACATTTGTCAACAAGCCTCTACAACACAGATGAAAGCACATCATCCCATGGTTCAAGGAGCGTTCGCTCAGGTAAGTTCCGCCTGGACCGTAACTGGTCAGGAGGAAACACCTGGTGGATGGAAATTTACTGTCAGACATGGTTCATCTGTATTTAGAAGAAAAAACGGTTCTCAAATGGGAAAAGAATCTGGACGGGAAAACTGGCCTCCACACAGCACCAGATGCTTCTCCCAGTAAAACCAGCTCATAGAGCCTTCCCTCTGTCTTTTAGTCCCAGTAAAACCAGCTTAAATTCTTCCTGCCAGCTTTTAGTCACAGTAAAACCATTAAATCCAGCTAATGAAGCCTTCCTGCCAGCTTTTACTCCCAGTAAAACCAGCTTATAAAGCCTTCCCTATGGCTTTAATCCCTGTAAAACCAGCTCATAGAGCCTTCCCGCCGGCTTTATTCCCAGTAAAACCGCCTCATAGAGCCTTCCCTCTGTCTTTTAGTCCCAGTAAAACCAGCTTAAATTCTTCCTGCCGGCTTTTAGTCACAGTAAAACCATTAAACCCAGCTAATGAAGCCTTCCTGCCAGCTTTTACTCCCAGTAAAACCAGGTTATAGAGCAGGGCTACTCAATTCGGTCCTAAGAGGGCCGCAATCCAGCAGGTTTTCCATGTATACCTGCACCAACACACCTGAGTCAAATTAGGTGGCTCTAACAGCCAATCAGGTTCTACACAGTAACTCATTAATTTGAAGAAGTACCCCAGCAGGTACTTCTACTGTACTACTACTCCATGTCTTTTGCATTTAGATCAAAGATTATGCCTGTAAAACATCTCATAATGAGCTTTAAACACGTATCCATGCACAGATTGAGAGGTGAATAAATCCTGACTCCCATGTGGACACACTGACTTTTAGCTCTTGTTCATCTTAAGGTGATGTACTTTTCAGCTCTGCTGATTTTCTTATCTTCCAACACACACACATACCAGCACACATCTTTTCTGAACCATGAGAGGATGATTATGCTCATCCTCTGTCAACAGCTTTCCATTTACTACCTACCATCTTGTCCTTCATGGCACCTCCATTTAGACACCCTTAATCTCTACAGCTTCTCTGTATCTGTGTGATTACACTTTAGTTTACAAGCTTGATTTTGCACCCAAAGTCAGACACAGTTGTTTTTCCTGTTATCACCTAATACCTTCAGATGTCCTGAAAACGAGGATGGCGGCCATCCAGCCTGTGAGTGGCAGACCAGATGAAGGGTGCAGGTGAAAAAAGGCCTGAAGAGGCAGCTGTTTATTGTACTGCAGCACTACCTCATTATGCTAATTTTCCTAAAGAGAGCCTGCATGGGATGCAGACATGCATGAGATGGAATGGCTTAGAAGAACAGAACATGCTCAGGGAGGGAATTCTCAGGAGACTGCTTCCACTTTCTGTAAAAATATGTGCATGAGAGGAAGTTTATATGCTTGTAGTTTGCTGTTTGTTCCATATCTGTCTGTTCCTTGGAAGTGTGTGAAATAAGGGTGCCGTGTTGTATTGATGTTTACTACAGAACATTGTAAACAACAGCATGCGTTGCTGTTTGCTCCGCCTTCTTCTCTATCTTAAAGGGGCAGTTTTTTCATCCTGTACCTCTTTACTTTAATAGTGACAGTAATGATGATTATCCGCAATGCTTGGTAAATATGTAATAGTGGCCCTGAACTCCAACGCTGTCATGTAGCGCATCTTCAAGCAGCCAGTGTGCTGAAATGACTTGGTGCTGCTACAGGGAGGGACAAGAGTCATTTCATTAGCATTAATTACAGGCTTAAATTACAAAATAGAGTTTAGAAACCAGACTCTTCTTTCAGTCTGTAGGTGCCCAAACCAATTACTTTCCTAAGCTGAAACAAGTACTATTTCATTTACTATATAAGTACAGTTTATTTACTATATTAGTAATAAGTAACTATTCAACTTAAATCAAATCAGTCTCAAGACACTAATTCCGTTCGTTCTCGGTTGAAGGGACTAAGAAATGATTCAGAGGCGAACCAACGAACAAGGACTAGTTAAATAAACATGAATATTTATTAACTAGTCTAAAGGAGTATTTATAGGAGGTAATTGGGGAACATAAATCTAACAGCATGGTAACAGCAGGTGTCATGTTCCAAGCAGACTCTTATGCTAAGGTAATGTGTAGAGCAGAAATGAAACAGAAGTCAGTTATTCTGTGGCGTTAATTAAACTAATGTTCAAAAAAGGGGCTGAAAGGATTTCTGAATTCTACGGAGCTAAACTGCATCATCTATTTAAGATGGAAACCTGAAAGAACAAATTATTTCACTATGACCGATTCTGTAAGACAACCAACCATACTTCTTGGCAGTCAAGCATGGAAGACTGGTCATACTCGTCTGATTCTGTTTGGACGGAGTCGAACCAATTACAATCGTTTGTGGGGAACAGCTCCGGTGCACAGAGGGAAGCCTGATTGGTGGTTCCGACTAAAGCTCCCATGAAGGCCAAAGGTCCATCACTCGTGGTGGTCCTCAGGGTTCTCTCTCTCTTACCTCAGATAAAGAAAGGCTTTTCCCAGTCTCATCAGGGCTCTTCTGATTATGTGTAGATAACCTTTCAGAGTTTCAGGACCCATCTGGAAATCTAAGTAAACAAAGTCTTTATTTTAAATTTGCACGTGTCCCAGAAAGGTCTGTTCTGTGTCCCAGTTGGAGAATATTAGCATATCAGCTTGAGGAACCCACAGGAAGAAAGCAAGGAGTTCCAGGTCATCAGTTCAGGACCTACATCTGGAACAGTTTGCATGATAGTTTATCATCCCAATGTCAGATTTGTGGTTTGCAGGAGGTTTGCTCAGAGCTTTCTAAACGCCAAATCATAGTTTCAGGAATTACTGGCTCTTACTATTGTCTGAAAATTACACATGAAAATTGACACATGGACATCAAACCAGGTCAAAAATTCCTGAGTATTCACCTTCTGGTTTGATAAACAGTACAGACCACTAGAGGGGAGGGGCAGGAGTTCAGTGGTGCAACCGTAAGGCCTGTGAGGTGAAATAATAATTAATAAATACTTCAGCCAAGTTGCGATATTCTGATGGCTGCTGAGAGGTCTGGTGGATCGTGGCTTCTACTGGTGGATGGGATATTTTCTGGCAGAGCAGAACGAAGACAAAAATTGGAACATGACAAGCTGCAGCTCACAGCTTTATTTCAGATCCAGTCAATATGGGGATTGTGACATCTAAGCCATGGGTGACCAAACCACTGGAGAACTGGGAGTGGAGATGATCTTGAACTGGACAGTTTCTCTGTGGTTCCCTTAGGTAATCATTGGTAAAGGAGCGGTTTGAGCGGAGCTGACAGTGGTTCAAATGAAAGTATCTTCAGACCCCGAGTCAACTAATGCAGAGAAGAAATGGAAGACTGATTGGTGGCAAAGCCTGATTTCCACTAGCAGACGACTGGAGGATGTCTGGGGACACTCAATATTGCTCGCTAGTTTCTCCACCTCTAGCGAGCTCCATACGGGGCATGACGATGAGACTCAGGTGTGCCTCCTCAGCAGGATGACAATCTGGTGTGCTGGTAGTCATGCCTCAGGCATTCACTGACAAAGCTGCTTGAAGAGATTCACAGCTTGTTTTATGGGAGGGTTGCCGCAGGGCAGATGGACGCTAAGAGCTGCAGGTAAGTCACCTGTTATGTTTGCCTTGTGCTCTGTGCATTAGGTGTTCTCAAACCATCAACCATGACAGAGGAAATAAGTCTTCAGCAGACCAGATCATATGGGTTTACAGTAATGTAAAGGTTCAACGGAAAACCCAGATTAAACATTCACCGAACTTTTTCTTACATATAAAAGACACATTAAATAAATACACAAATCATTGTCTTGTTTTTCAAATTGAAATAGCTTTATGATATCAACATTTAATTTCTGTACAACAGACCCAGGGCTCAGGGAGGGGATGTTAACTGGCGGACTTTAAACACCCCTGCATCTCTCAGCTTAGCTCAGACATGTGGAAGAAAGTGGACCCAGAGATGATAATCTTTTCTAATTTCATGGTTGTAGGGCATTAAAAAATCAGGAAGGTCTTTTCCACTGTTACATCATGTTCTACTTGTTCTGGTGAGTGAGGAGCAGTGGCAGACCTAAGCTTTTATATAGGGGGTGACCAAAGGGTGGGCAAGACTTTATCAGGAGGGCCATATGCAAAGAAAGGAAATTATTCCTCGTGTAGTTGTTGCTTAATTAGCTCCAAATAACTTCTACATAAATAAACCCTTCACACAGCAAACAAGCAACAACGTGTGTGGATACTGAAGTTTTCTTTGAGCATTTTCATCGTTTATTTTCAGTTCTGCTGTGAAAATCCTAAATAAAAGAGTTGATGTGTAAATTCACTCACTGAAAAATAAAAGTGTGACATGGTTTCCTCACATTATCTTAAAGCTAATCTAGTGCTAGCATATTACATGATTAGCCCTGCTACGTAGCTTCATGCTAACATAGAGGGCAGAGCCTATTCTGGCCATTTTTAAATACTTTTTTATTTTGCTTTTATATAGCGCATAAAAATGTTTTACCATACCCATGTTGTTTTTTTCAGAGCAATATGATCTGATAATCAGTTTTTCCACTTTAAAGTAAAGTAAGTAAATGTTTATTTATACAGCACCCTTCCAGATAAAAATCTCAAAGTGCTTTACAATAAAACACAAACCAACACTTCTGTGAATACTTGGAAGATTTTGTAATTAGCCTTGAAGCAGAATTCTGGAAAACCTGGAGATCTTCCAGAGATATTTTACTTAAACATGTGAAAACAGAGTCACAACAGTCAAGACATGAAGAAATGAAGGCATGAATGATCATCTGCATCTCAGATCGGGACACTGTCCAACAGTCCAACAACAAAAACACAGAACAAGGGTCTGCATCACTCGGCTTCAACATGCCATTGAAGACTCTAAGAAGGGCTATTTTAGCAGTAAAACATGCAGGTCTTTACTGCGTCGTTTATACTTTCAAGTGTGCAAGGTAAAGAATTATGACTCTCAGTTACTTGGGCTGTTATCCACATTAAAAACCAATCAAACAAATGAAACATTAATCATGGACATATATAGGCTACTTGTTGAGAATGTTATTCATACTTCAGCTGGAGTCTGATCAACAACGGTGAGGCTATTAACTGCCTCCATGATCCTCATCCATCAAGCCTTTCACTCCGGTTTCTAGGCTGCCAAACAGAACCTCTTTATTCTGTTCCACCCCACTGATGAGGCTTTCCATCGCCACCTCCCAGACGTTTCTTTTTTTTGGCAGAACGTCTCCTCTCCATGGCCTCTGGACCATGAATATCTAAAGGCATAACATGTAAATGAGGATTTCAGCTACTGCATCTATCAAGGCCTGATCATTCCTACGCTGGATCGGTCAGACACAAACTTTTCATAAATCACACATGCAGATCTGTAAACTGTTACAGATCTGCACTTTCAAGTGAAGCTGGCTGCAATGCTGTTTTGGTGCTTTGAAAGATCTGATTTAATTGCATGACTCAGGATGGGGGTCCTGTCTTGGTTATCTGAGACCCGCCCTCCAGAAATGGAAGGGTTATAGGACCAATGACACAAAGCCATATATATATATATATATATATATATATATATATATAGAGAGAGAGAGAGAGAGAGAAGAAGAAGAAGAAGAAGAAGAAGAAGAGGTGAGAGAAGGACGGGGTCAGGCGAGGGTGGACGAATGCAAGAAGGAAGTCTGAGTGGATGATGATAGCAGGGTGGGGATGAGAGAATGAGACAAACAGAGTTGAGGAAGTGAAACAAGTATAAGAAGGTTCACCAGGTGACTAGAGGTGTAGTTGAGGCATGGCCCTTCTCCTGGACCTGGGTTAACCCATTAACTTCATCTCTCCTATCGCCCTTCCAATGACCTGTCAGTCAACTGCAGTGGCGCCTGGGAATGTCCAGTTAAATCTGGGAGGTGACCAGTGCCACCCTGGCCACCTCTCTAGCGCCACCCCTGCTGAGGAGATCAAATGCTGTACTATAGTTTTTCTTTCATAGTCGGAGGCAGACGTGCTGGCCATTTTAGGGCCTGGACTCCACCTGCGGTGTTTTGCATTGAGCCAAACCATTAAATATACTTCAACGTTCTTGGTCTCACAGATGTATGATTTCAAAATACCTTGTATGGTTGGTGAATCCTGGAGTATTTCCCCAGCACGTGCTCTGACTTTCACTACACAGGAGTATTTCCTTTTGCTTGAGGACCACAACCTTTTTTTTAACAGAATTTCTTTGTACAGAAGTGTATTAATTATCTCCATCCATCCATCCATCCATCCATCCATCCATGGTGAAACCCAGACTTCCCTCTCCCTGGCCACATTCACCAGCTCATCTGGGGGGATCCTGAGGCGTTCCCAGTGTGTCCAGTGGCCAGTGTGTTCTAGGTCTTCCTCCTCCTGGTGGGACATGCCCGGAACACCTCACCAGGTAAGCGTCCAGGAGGCATCCTGACCAGATGCTTGAGCCACCTCATCTGGCTCCTCTCGATGTGGAGGAGCAGCAGCTCTGCTCTGAGCCCCTCCTGGATCACTTAATTAATTATTCATTATTACAAAGCCTGTAATTAATTAGATTTTTTTAATCGAGTCCCATGCCTAATATAAACATATTATTATACAGGGTTCATGGTGGTGTGGTGGTTAGCCGTCGCTTCACGTCAAGTGAACGTGGCTGGGATCTCAGCAGGGGCCCTTCTTTGTGAATTTCAATGCCCAAAGAAAACTCAGCGAAGAGGTTTGACCCTGCATTGTCAATAAAACCAAACACAGTTCAAACACCAAGCAGCAATGTAAAAAATGCATGAGAACAGCTCTGTCCACTTCAGAGCTTCTGCTCATTTCTCCACTTCAAGCAAACTCACAGAAACAATGAAAGCAGAGATGCTGCTGGCACACTAACACATCACATGTCCATTCTGTAGTCATTCCTCACGTCTTAGAGATTACTGAGATGAATACATTTACATGTATATGTGTATATATACATATACACATACCGGGGGGTGTTGGTGCTCTCTACCACCTTGATCAGCTGATCAGTAAAGCCATCAGTTTAGTGGAGGTGAAAACTTTCATGTTTTTCCGTGCTAACACCGCCCACCTCAAACATCCGACCAATCACACAAGACTTGTCAGAACCCCAAAAAATAAGTTATACTTGGTCGATTTATGGGAGAACAAGCTGTAAGATATTCCCAAACACATTAGTAAAACATTAATAATATTACAGAAGTACATTTCTCGGATTTTTTTAACCATAAAACATGACCATCCATTAGCAGGTGGATTTAGGTGAGCTGTACATTTCACTGACTTCTTTTTAGTCTTAGATTAAAAAGTGTTAAAACATACTTAAAAAGAAAAGAAAAAATCTTTAAAATCTCTGTGTTAATTTACTTTGATTTGGTGTGACGGTAATGTATGTGGTAACCTTACTGCTGCAGTCATGAGAGGACTCGTGCTGATTTGTTTAAATAATTCATCATAATAATTATGCAATAACACTGCTTATTATTTATGCATGAGCCCTGAAATATTGTTTCAACTATAATTAGAAAAATAACTTTGTGTTTGTTTTCTTGCCCAAAAGAAAAATAAATGAGAGCATGATAACACATAGAGTTCAGATGTATTATAACTCCATGTCAGCCTGCAGGGTGATATTTGCTCTTTGTTTCGTTCTTAGGTGTAAAATCCTGTCTTGCCTTGTGATTTACCATCCCACCCTCTGATTATGAGAAACGTTTTACTCTTATCTGGCTTGTTACATTTGCATGTTTTCAGCTGAAGTAGGTAAAGTATCTCAGAGCTTGTGCAGCTATCACAACCTCAGGCACGTCGTGTGGATCAAACTGAGATTCAGCTCAGTGGAAATGATGGTGATGACTTGTTTTTACCAGCAGGGGGCAGTAGCACACTGAGCAAATGATAACTGTAGAGTTATTGTAATGCACGTGAGCATGATAAATGATGAAAGTGTGTGCTTGTGTGTGTTACGTGGGATTTGTTACAGTGAGGGTGTGTATAACACCCTAATATGATCCCAGCTGTGACAGATATCTACATATCAGCTGATCTGAGCACAGTGGCAGTGTGTGAATGGCAAAGTCGTGTCTTGATTGCAGCATTAATTCCTGCCTGGAACTCGTCCTTTATCCAACTGCACATCACAATGATGACAGCAGTCGTACCCTGAGACAGAGAACATGTTACTGAATAAACGCTGCAACAGGCTTAGATGAAACCTACTGTAGAACTCAAGGCTTGGACCTAGTGTGTTTTAACAATCCAGTAATAGATCTCACTCGGTTTCCTGTTTATCTTCTTGTCTTTTGATTGGTGTTTGAGAGAACAGACAATGGATGCTGTTGCCGTAACAACTCAGAGAAATGAAAGTGTGTAGTAAAGAATGAGGAGAGGAGGTATTAGCAGGACACACTCACATGTGAGGCATGTTGTGCTAAAACAGAAGGACATCAGTCAGCTGGAAGAAGGAATCTGTGCCTCCCGGCCTAGACTGCCCCTCTCACTTATCTCTTGCTCGATAGCTTAAATCTATTGGCAGAGATATGAAAAGCTGCATTCAGGAGATAGCCTATCTATAAATATATCTAGTGCCCCCTACTTCCCTCCACAGGAGCTGGGGCTCTCCAGCTCAATCACACCGGCTTCATGCATATCACATTACTGTGCTATCTGATAGGAATACACATGTACAGGGAGGTAGACACACACAAGAAAAGAAGAGCTGAATGTGCCTTTGTTTCTGTCTTTATGCTGTGGCAGGATTACAACAGACACCAGTTCCCCTCATGGCATTCAGGAATTGTAGGAGCTTCCCGCCATTATTCTCTCTCCCATTTATTTAGACTCAGATATTTATTAGGCAGGAACTGAACCCATCAGAGAAGACTGGTTGTCCACCAAATTCTTTTCTTTATGTATTCTTCTAACTAAATCTGGGAACACATATTTAACTATTCAATATGAGCTTTGGTCAGTCTGAAGTGACTTTATTTAATTTTTTTAGATGGTTGCATTTTTTTCAGTCCTCTTACCAAAACTTAGATGTCAGAATCAGAATACTTTATTAATCCCTGAGGAAATTGTGTGCACAGAGTCGCTCCATACCAAATAAGGAAGAATAAAATAAAGATAAAAATAACAATAACAAAAATAACAAGAAATTCATTACAACACAAACAGATCCAGGATCAATCCTGCAGTGAGTACTATGTACAGTATTATCAGTATGATAGTAAAATGTAAATGTAGAGCAGAGTGTAAATGTATAACAGTGGATGTTATATGGAGGAGTTGTACAGTGTGATGGCCACAAGTAGGAATGATTTCCTGTGGTTCAGAGCATTGAGGTGAAATCAATCTCTCTCTGAACGTACTCCTGTGGCTGATCAGCAGGTTGTGAAGCGGGTGGGAGGTATTGTTCAGTATTGTCTTTATTATGGACAACGTTCTCCTCTCCAACACCTCCGTCAGAGAGTCCAGCTCCATCCCACCACGTTACTGGCTTTGTGGATCAGTTTGTTCAGTTTGTTTGTGTCTGCAACCCTCAGCCTGCTGCAGCATGCAGGAGCATAGAGGATAGCACAACACAACCACAACAGACTCATAAAACATCCTGATCAGCGTTTGGCAGATGTTAAACCACCTTAGCTGCCTCAACAAATAGAGACGCTCTGGCCCTTCTTGTAAAGTGCAGCAGTGTTTTTAACCCAGTCCAGTTTATTGTCAATATGCACTCCAAGGTATCTGTAACCCTTCACCACTTCCACATTGACACCTGGACTGAAGCAGGTGTTGCTGGTGTTCTGGATATCCTAAAATCCACAATCAGTTCCTGAGTCTTTGTCATATTAAGCTGCAGATGATTCTGCTCATACCATGTGACAAAGAAGTCCACAGCAGCTGGATATTCCACCTCATCTCCTCCCTGATACATCCAGCTACAGCAGAGTCATCAGAACCTTCTGAAGGCAGCAGGTCTCTGCAGGAGCTGCAGTCAGATGTGTGGAGGGGGAACAGAAAGGGGAAGAGGACGCTCCCTTGTGGTGCTCCAGTGTTGCTGACCACCTTGTCCAACACACAGCGCTGCAGGTGCACATACTGTGGTCTTCCGGTCAGGTAGTCCACAATCCAAGACAGCAGTTCAAGTATGAGTCTGTAATCGGGGGTGTAGTCCTGGGGGCCACTGGGACGTGGGGCCTTTGGTACAGGAATGAGGCATGACGTCTTCCACTGCACTGGGACCATCTGTAGACTCATGAAGGTTCTCCTGTAATTGTCCTTAGCCTGCCTGATCTTGACTCTCAGTAAGCTCTGGATCGTTCTCACCTCCTCTCTTTCTCCAGCCCTGAAAGCCTCTTCTTTTCGTTGAGGAGGGCTCTGATGTCTTTTGTCAACTACAGTTTGTTATATCTAACAACTTCAGGATATTGCAGCATCATTACAGTAGCTGCCTGTTGACACTTTGCATCAAAGCACTCGCAGGTCAGATTTTGTTTAGTTGTACACAAACAGCTGACATCCTTAAGCCAGGGTCATTGCCCGATGTAGTCTCGTCATAGAAGGAACTGATAGCGCGTCATTGGGCATCTCCTCAACAGCTTTCTCCACTGCTTCCTCGTTAACAACCTTTCCTCAGCATCAGGAATATCTGTCCCTTTGGTGACCAGACTGTCAGCCCTGCTTTTCAGGGCCTCCTCTCATGCCATCTGGGGCACCCTTCCCATGGCTCGCCTCAAAGAATTTCCAAGTGTCAGCAGTGAATCCTTGTTTCAACAGCTCAGTACAGAGCAAGAAAAATTCCCTCGCTGTCTATACTGAGTGCATGGGCCATCATGGCTCACAGACACCTCTGGATTTGCCTTCACTAGTGACAAATGCTGCCAGATTGCTGGTGGGCCCTTTAGTCTGGAGGACATTGTGCTAGTGTTCATTTTGTCATCCATTTTTACATTTAGCCTCAGTTTTAGTCTAGTTTCAATCGCGTTTATTAGTTTTTATCACATTTAGTCAGCCTCAACCCGTTTTTCTTTAGTCAAGTTTTAGTCGACTATAAGTCAAGCATTTTAGTCTTTATTTTAGTCTAAGAAAACATAATATTATTTGTCTAGTTTTAGTCAACAAAATCTATCAACATTTTTGTCTAGTTTTAGTCAGGACACTCATTTTAGCTTTTTACCTTTTTGTTAGCAGAAAATATTAAACATTGTTAGTAGTTAGTAGAACATTGTTAGTAGTATATTACATTGTTAGTAGTTAGTAGAACATTGGTAGTAGTATATTACATTGTTAGTAGTTAGTAGAACATGTTAGTAGTATATTACATTGTTAGTAGTTAGTAGAACATTGTTAGTTGTATATTACATTGTTAGTAGTTAGTAGAACATTGGTAGTAGTATATTACATTGTTAGTAGTTAGTAGAACATTGTTAGTAGTATATTACATTGTTAGTAGTTAGTAGAACATTGTTAGTAGTATATTACATTGTTAGTAGTATATTACATCGTTAGTAGTTAGTAGAACATTGTTAGTAGTATATTACATTGTTAGTAGTTAGTAGAACATTGTTAGTAGTATATTACATTGTTAGTAGTTAGTAGAACATTGTTAATAGTATATTACATTGTTAGTAGTTAGTAGAACATTGTTAGTAGTATATTACATTGTTAGTAGTTAGTAGAACATTGTTAATAGTATATTACATTGTTAGTAGTTAGTAGAACATTGTTATTAGTATATTACATTGTTTGTAGTATATTACATTGTTAGTAGTTAGTAGAACATTGTTAGTAGTATATTACATTGTTAGTAGTTAGTAGAACATTGTTAGTAGTATATTACATTGGTTAGTAGTTAGTGGAATATTGTTAGTAGTATATTACATTGTTAGTAGTATATTACATTGTTAGTAGTCAGTAGAACATTGTTAGTAGTATATTACATTGTTAGTAGTATATTACATTGTTAGTAGTTAGTAGAACATTGTTAGTAGTATATTACATTGTTTGTAGTATATTACATTGTTAGTAGTTAGTAGAACATTGTTAGTAGTATATTACATTGTTAGTAGTTAGTAGAACATTGTTAGTAGTATATTACATTGTTAGTAGTTAGTAGAACATTGTTAGTAGTATATTACATTGTTAGTAGTTAGTAGAACATTGTTAGTAGTATATTACATTGTTAGTAGTATATTACATTGTTAGTAGTTAGTGGAACATTGTTAGTAGTATATTACATTGTTAGTAGTTAGTAGAACATTGTTAGTAGTATATTACATTGTTAGTAGTATATTAAATTGTTAGTAGTCAGTAGAACATTGTTAGTAGTATATTACATTGTTAGTAGTATATTACATTGTTAGTAGTATATTACATTGTTAGTAGTTAGTAGAACATTGTTAGTAGTATATTACATTGTTAGTAGTTAGTAGAACATTGTTAGTAGTATATTACATTGTTAGTAGTTAGTAGAACATTGTTAAACTACATTTAACAATCCATTTAAAACTCATACTTAAAACAACTATCCTATTTATGCAGAAATAATTTTAGGCATTTTTATGTTTATATGCATTTATTTATATTAACATTGATGCTAATTCAGATCAAATGTCTTTGTGATGGTAACCTGAAGACAAACAAAACAGCATTTTATGTCACCAAATAAATACATTAGGATACAAACTCCTGGAGTCGTGGTTCCCAACCTTTTTTAGCTTGAAACCCCATTTTGATATTACAAAACTCTGGTGACCCCAGACATTCAAAACACAATTTTACTTACCTTTATACCACATTTAGGCTAATTCATGTATGAAATAGTAGATTAAAATTGGTTTAAATTAAGTGTGGCGTATTATTTTATTTTATCTAGATGATTTGTTATAGTACATTTTAGTTTTTAGTTTGCATCCATGTGTAGCTGTCCAGGTGTTTTTGTTAACTATAGTTCACTTGCAGCTCCTAGATTAGTTCATACTTCTGTCTGCTTTAATTAAACTTGGAATTCAACTGAAAATATAGTTGCTTGACCAGTATAACGTATCTATGTTAGCATAAAATTAACTTCACACCCAATTCTGTCCCCGACTTGGCTCCTATGCATTGGGGTTTACCCCGGTGGACGAAAGCGTAGCTTTCAGGTGGGGGGACGGGACATGACTATTGTTTGTGCTTATGCACTAAACAGCAGTTTCCCTTTTTGGAGTCCTTGGAGGGGGTGTTGGAGAGCACACCTTCCGGGGACTCCCTCATTCTGCTGGGGGACTTCAATGCCCACATGGGCAATGACAACAAGACCTGGAGGGGCATAATTGGGAGGAATGGCCCCCCTCATCTGAATCTGAGTGGAGTTTTGTTGTTGGACTTTTGTGCTCGTCATGGATTGTCCATAACGAACACCTTGTTCAGGCATAATAGTGTCCACATGTGCACTTGGCACCAGGACTCTCTAGGCCGCAGTTCGATGATCGACTTTGTAGTCGTATCATCAGACTTGCGGCCACATGTCTTGGACACTCGGCTGAAGAAAGGAGCGGAGCTGTCAACTGATCGCCACCTGGTGGTGAGTTTGGCTCAGATGGTGGGGGAGGATGCCGGTCAGGCCTGGCAGACCCAAGCGTTTTGTGAGGGTCTGCTGGAAACATCTGGTGGAGTCTCATGTCAGAAAGAGTTTCAACTCCCATCTCCGGCAGAGCTTATACCATGTCCTGTGTGAGGCAGGGGACATTGAGTCCAAGTGGACTGTGTTCCGTGCCTCTATTGTCGAGATGGCCAGCCGCAGCTGTGGCCGTAAGGTCATTGGTGCCTGTAGTGGTAGTAACCCCAAACTCGTTGGTGGACACCGGCAGTAAGGGATGTCATAAATCTGAAGAACGAGTCCTATCAGGCCTTTTTGGCCTGTGGGACTTCAGAGGCAGCTGATGGTATTGGCAGGCTAAGTGGAATACAGCTTCGGCTGTCGCTAAGGCCAAAAACTCGGGCATGGGAGGAGTTTGGAGAGACCATGGAGAAGGACTTCCAGACGGAGATTCTGGTCCACAATCTGGTGGCCTCAGGAGGGGAGCTATCCAGCCCCCTATCCCCACTGTGTACAGTGGGGATAGGGGGCTGCTGACCTCGACTCTGGATGTTGTGAGGTAGTGGAGGCACCACTTTGAAGACCTTCCTCAATCCCACCAACACGTCTTCCGATGAGGAAGCAGAGTCTGGATAGCTGGTGCTGGCTCTTCCATCTCTGGGGCTGAGGTCGCTGAGGTGGTTAAAGAGCTCCTCGGTGGCAAGGCCCCGGGGGTAGATGAGGTCCGCCCAGAGTTCCTTAAAGCTATGGATGCTGTAGGGCTGTCTTGGCAGAGGTGTGTCCAGAGGGAAACTGGACATCGGGGACAGTTCCCCTGGTCTGGTAGACTGGTGTGGTGGTCCCCCTTTTCAAAAAGGGGGACTGGAGGGTGTGCTTCAACTACAAGGGGATCACACTCCTCAGCCTCCCTGGTAAGGTCTATTCAGGGGTGCTGGAGAGGAGGTTTCCATCAGATAGTTGAACCTCGGATAGTGAGGAGGAGCAGTGTGGTTTTCGTCCCGGTTGTGGAACAGTGGACCAGCTTTACACCTTCTTCAGGGCCTTGGAAGGGGCATGGGAGTTCGCTCAACCAGTCTAAATGTGCTTTGTGGACTTGGAGAAGGCGTTTGACCATGTCCCATGGGGACTCTTGTGGTGGGTACTCGGGAGTATGGAGTGCCAGACCCCCCTTGTACGAGCTGTCCAGTCCCTTTACGACCGGTGCCAAACCTTGGTCCCGCATTGCCGGCAGTAAATCCGAGTCGTTTCCGTTGAGGGTTGGACTCCACCAAGGCTGCCCTTTGTCCACCTTTTATGGACAGAATTTCTAAAGCGCAGCCGAGGTGTTGAAGGGGATCCGGTTTGGTCGGACTCAGGATTGCGGTCTCGGAACTTTGCGGATAATGTGGTTCTATTGGCTTTCAGCGGGCCCGTGGTCCTTCAGTTCTGACTGGAGCGATTCACAGGCCGAGTGTAAATCGGACTGGGATGAGACTCAGCACCTCCAAATCCGAGGACCATAGGTCCTCCAGCTGGAAAAGAGTGGAGTGTGCCTCCTTCAGAGAGTCGGCAATGAGGTCCCTGCCCCAAGTGGAGGAGTTCAACGTATGTCAGAGTGTCTTGTTTCACTGAGTTGAGGGAAGGATGGAGCGGGAGGATTTGACAGGGGGCGATCGGTGTGCCGTCTGCAGTGATAGGCATACTCTGCCAATCGGTCTGTCGTGGTGAAGCAAGAGCTGACGCCCAAAAGGCAACAGCTCTCGATTTACCGGTCGATCTACGTTCCCTACCCCCCCCCCCCCCCCCCCCCCCCCCCCCCCCCCCATGCGTCATGAGCTGTGGGTAGTGACCGAAATAACAAGAACACGAATACAAGTGGCCTGAAATAAGTTTTGGAAATGAGGTGAATGTGGCCGGGGAGAGGGAAGTCTGAGTTTTCCTACTTTGGGAGCTGCCCCCATGACCTGCCTCCGAATAAGCAGCAGAAGATGGATGGATGGATGGATGGATGGATGGATGGGACCATGTTCTTTTTCATTTAATTTCATGTTCAGTATGAGTATAGTTGTGTTTTCTTTAGTTACATTGGCGCTGACAGATTGATTGATTATTTAAGACAAAGTAGTGATATGATAAGGGTTTCTTCTTTTTTTTACTGTTATACCAGAATGAGGACGGGAGTGCAGCATTCTACCAGGTTGAACTTTCTTTAGGCAGTCTGTGTCAGACCTTTGAGACACAGCTAAGCTAATCTAAACTTTAGCCTGCCCCCGAGCAGGGTAGTTCTGGTGCATCAGTTACCATGGTTACTCAGTGGGCGTTCAAATAAGCCACGTTGATGGAATGGAACTCTGGCTTAAATGAGCCAGACTTGTCAAACGCCTTTTCTAGCTGGGTTTGCTACTGGTCGCCTGCGTCGTGGGGTGATGCCTTGTTAAATAGTTTCTGAGGTTGGTAGTATTTCCACAATATTTTTACCTTCATCGTCCAAAGCTTGCAGACAGCTTTGGTTTTTTCTGGCTCCTCTATGTTGCTTTCACTGGCTTTAAATTTAAATAAAGCCACGCATCTGCCTTCAAACTTGAGGTGCTTTCTGTAGTGTTGCTTTGCCTTGTCCTGCCATTATTGTACTCAAAGCCCAAACTCACATGAGATCTTGCCAAGTATATGCAATCCCTGCGAGCATAGGCAAGTCCCGTGAACATTGGCAAGTCCCACAAGCATAGGCAAGTCCCACAAGCATAGGCACGTCCTGCGAGCATAGGTAAGTACTGCAAACATAGGCAAGTCCTGCGAGCTTAGGCAAGTCCCACAATCATAGGCAAATCCTGCAAACATAGGCAAGTCCCACGGACATTGGCAAGTCCTGCATACATAGGCAAGTCCCATGAGCATAGGCAAGTCCCACGAACATTGGCAAGTCCTGCGAACATAGGCAAGTCCCACGATCATAGGCAAGTCCCGTGAGCATAGGAAAGTCCTTTGAAGATTGGCAAGTCCTGCAATCATAGGCAAGTCCCACGAGCATAGGCAAGTCCCACGAGCATAGGCAAGTCATGCAAACATAGGCAAGTCCCAGGAGCATAGGCAAGTCATGCAAACATAGGCAAGTCCCGCGAACATAGGCAAGTCCTATGAGCAAAGGCAAGTCCCACAAGCACAGAAAAGGAAATGTATTGATGAATCAATTTTTAAATGCAGCCCTTGTGTTGGGTATGGCAAGCCTATGTGGACAAACAAGGGGGGAGACATTTACAATGCAGTTCTGGACATGCTAAAAGCAAAAGGAATGATGTGAAGAAGGTTGTGTCAACTGCAACTAATGGCGCTCCAGCTATGATCAGAGAGGAGAGATAGGACTGGTTCAGTGCCTGAAAGTTCTTCCCCTCACTTGATATCTCACCACTACATCATTCATCAGTCTTTCCTTTGTAAGTCTTGGAGAACTGTATTCTGAATTCATCGCAACAGTGACGAGACTCATAAACTTCAGATCAGGTCAGTGCAGAGTTTGATTTGCTCCTGCACAACAACACAAAATCCAGAAAAGCATTTTTTTGACTGATCTTATCCCATCTCATCTCACCTCATCTCATCTAAATGACCTAAATCTGAAGCTGCAAGAAAAGAGTAGCACAGTGTACGAGCTGATGTCGGCAGTGTGTGCTTTCAGAGGAAAGTGGAGGTCTTCAGGTGGCCTACAGGTCTTCAGGTCACCTGCACTCTTCAGAAATGTTTAGCCATCCATGTCTACAGCGCAGAGTCCACCAGCATGTCTCTCACTCCCCCAATGAACTATATGAAAATGAGAATAAATTTCTCATGTTTGTCTCGTTCTCTCTGTTGTCATGGATGTGGTGTATGGATCCAAGGAGTAAGCTTTTGGAGAATGACAAAGAACAGTTTATTGAAAGGTGCAGATGAGGTTGGCAGGGTTCACTGAACGGACGGGCTGGATGCGGGCAGACAGGGTTTTTCCAAGATGCAGGCGAGGCACGGACTGGTCTTTGGAAGAGAGACGTCAACAGGTTAGTCACAGGAAGACACAACAAAATCTGATAACGTGTACGACTGGTTACCACGATGAGTAGTATAATCCAGCGATGACTGGAGGTCCGGGTGAGGTTTATATGGAGATGATAATGATGCCTTGATGTCCTCCAGCTGCGCTGTCCTGATAGCAGTGATTGGTGATCCCAAATATGGTCAGCAGGAAGCAGGGAATGGAAGTGAGCGGAGCCATGACATCTGTATTATGATTTTTCACTCCACCCTGCTGTTCTCTTTCTTTTTTTTACTGCTTCTGGCCTACTTTGCTATGCATCAAACACACTTTATGACTATTAGGCATTAGTGATGTGATTGATGGGTACTGAGATACAAAGTAAACATTTTCCTGGTTGCTATGGTGATGTGTCATGTGACTGTAAGTAATCAGCTTGAAATTCTTGACATCCTAAAGGGAGCTTGGAACCCTGATACAGTAGGCTTCTGATCAGGCACTGATTGAACAACTTGCAAGTATTCCCATAGATTTTTCATATATCAAAGGAAATATTGTATCTGAAACAAATCCAACACCATTCATCACCCCAAGAAACTGGACTGGGACTTAGAAACTGGTCAGAACTTCGGGAATGATGGATAGTGCCAAACCTAGAAAAAAATCTTAAGGAAAACCCATATGAGTCATCCAGAGATTTGAAACTGTGGCTCAAGTTCACCTTCCAGGATGAGAATGACCCTCAGCATCCTGATAAGGAAACAGTGTGTGGTTCAAGAGGAAAAGATCAACCCTTTAAGACCGCAGGGATTGCCTTTGTTCCGAATAGGATCACTGGCACAACCAAAGCATAGCAGTGACCTTAAGACCATCAGTCTTAGAGCAAGGATGGGCAAAATTTATCCTTAGGAGCTGCAGTCCTGCAGGTTTTAGATGTTTCCTGCTGCAATAACACCAGAATGGGTTCAACATGTTTAGGCAGAGCTATTTAATTTGAGTCAGTTGTGTTGGAGCAGGGACACAAGGACCAGAGCTGGCAGTCCTCAGTCTTCAATGTTTAAATGTGTTGGAACGACTGAGTCAAAGTGTCAAATTAGTGACATATTTTGTTGTAAGATTGTTGTACACCGACAAAGCTGTTAAAGAAAGGAAAAGAATCCCAGAGCCAAGCTCACAGAAATACACTCTTACACAGACTTTCAACAAAACCAGCAGTCTTGACCTAACTGGGTCTCAGGATCATTTCATGGGTCCAGATCATAACCTACATTTATCTCAAAACTTTGGGATTTTTTATCAGGACTGTCAAACTAAGCACGTTTATGCAAAGAGATAAGTCTATGAAATGAACACATTCATGTTTTTTTTAATGCATAATGTTTAAACAACAAATTTATTACTCAAAATCTGAATTTGGCATCATCATTGAGCTTTGTGACAGCTGTTAACATAATCCACTAAAAAAGACTTATCCTGCTTATTCACAAAGATTTCTGATAGTTTGCGGACAGTACAATTAGTAAACTTTAACTTGTAAGATGGCGGCAGGATGATCAATTTAATATGACACAACCCAATGTATGTTGTCTCGGGGGTCTCAGGAACCAGTTACCCTAACATCTGCTGTGAAAGGCGGCTCCGAAAGCACTGACCTGTAAATCTGCATGAATCTCTGCAAGCTGCTGTGGGAGACACAGTGACAATGGATTTGAAAAAGTTTGCAATGTTAATGTGTGTTTCTGTTCATTTCCGTTTGTCAACTGAATGTATTTCAGTCAGTCAGGTCAGAAATGTCACCCTCTTAGTTTAAGTAAAACTAATTCCTGGAAACTGTTAAGGCAGCTTTGCACCATGAGAATGGATTTGCATTGAAGCTACATGTGTTAAATTAAAAAGTTTACTGGGTTTTTTATTACAAAACATCCAAAAGGCACATTGTAAGTCTTTTTTCCTTCTATTTTCTTTTGTCAGCTAAATTTCACCACTGCCTAAATATGCTGCTCAAAGCTTATGCTTTCCCTCATGAAACCTGAAGGAGGATTTACCGCGAACGCACTGCAATGAACGTACCTTCTCAGTCTTATTCTGAAGTTTGATGTTTTTATTCAGACATCTTTATATGTATATATTATATATATTATATAAATGTACAATGCGCTTTAATGTAAAAGACAGAAAAAAACTTAGTCTGAAAAGGGTATACAGGCAGAAGCAAAAGCAGCAGCTCAGCAGTGTCACTCAGGCAAAACCTTTTGTATTATACTGACATAACCTATGATGTCTGACTTCGTTTTCTCAATGATCTGGTGATAATGCCTCCTTCATACTGAATTATTGTAACAGTGTTGTCTCTGTTGAAAGAAAGGCTGCATGTTGATTGGAAACTAGTTTTCACCAGCAGAGCTATTTTAATGTTATGGATCAACTTTAAATAGCATTTATTGTTATCTTTTGCAAGACACAAAAGACAAGAATAAAGATGAAAAACTTTAGGTTATTTACATAACCCCGGTTCTCTGTGTAATATGAGCGAGATGTCTCACTATGGGATGCAAGCCTCTCTGCCAGCCCTCAGAAGCATTAATCTCATTACGCCAACCCTGATTGGCTGATGAACATGTGAACGTATCCGTCCGCATCACTTAGTGCCATCTGCCTTAAATAGCTCATGCAGATGGACCAACTCATTCAAGATAAGCACCTCTTCTCACTCGCCCCAGCAAGAAGGGTTGTCTGGTGAGACATCTCGCTCATATTACTTAGAGAACCGGGCTTATGTAAATAACCTAAAGTTCTCTTTCATAATATTCCGCTCGATGTCTCACTATGGGATGTGGTAGCTCCCGAATTGCCAGACAAGCTTATCTAGCGTCCACCAACCCACCGGGAAAAGAACTCCGATCCGGTCAGGACAGCAAAACTGCGCGTGCCACGCACGGAGCGAATACGTCCAGCATATAGAAACGGACAAAGGTTGGAGGCGAGGACCAACTAGCCGCTGCACAGATGTCCTGAACAGAGACCCTCTGAATAGGGCCCAGGAGGCGGCCATGCCCCGAGTCGAATGTGCCCATAAGCCCCCAGGAGGCTGCAAACTCTGACCCGTATAGGCCAAAGCAATTGCCTCCACCCACCCAGTGTAAAAGGCGCGGCTTTGTGACAGGTTTTCCCTTATGAGGACCAGACCAGGAGACGAACAACTGATCGCTCTGCCTGAAAACCCCAGTCCCTATTCATGTAAGCGCACACCGCGCGCACTTGGACACAAGGCATGTGACCGCGATTCCCCTGACGAGGCAGGGAAAGCCACAAGATCAAATAGGAGAACATGAGCCCACCACCTTAGGCACAAAAGCCAGGTTGGGCCTCAAAATCATTCTCACACCGCCCGGGAAAAAACTGGGCGCATGTTGGGTGCACCGAAAGCGCATGGATGGTCGCTGACCCGCTAGCTGACGCCAGAGCTAGCAACAACACCGTCTTGAGGGAGACGTGTTTTAAATCTGCCCCCTCCAGTGGTTTAAAGGGAGGGCCTTTAAGCCCCTCCAGAACCACAGCCAGATCCCACGGTGGTACCAGTGGTCTGGACACAGGAAGGAGCCTGCGTGCGCCCTTCATAAAGCGGCAGACCAATGGGTGCTGACTCGCCGTGTGCTTCTCAAACCCCACGTGACAGGCAACAATAGCTGCCAAATACACTTTACTTCTTTTCGATCAGGTCCTGCAAGAATGACAAAATCACCCCCCCGGGCACTGAAGAGGAACATGGCCGTGTCTATTGCACCACTCCACGAAGACCCCCCCCACTTAGAAACCATACAGCGATCTAGTGGAGGGGGCTCAAGCACTCTGTATAGTAGAAATCACCCGCTGTGGGAGTCCACAGCTGACAGACTGAGCCACTCAGGGGCCAAGCCCACAGTGCCAGGCGTTCTGGGTGTGGGTGGAAGACAATCCCCCTCCCCTGAAGTAACAGGTCCCTGCGTAGCAGGAGTTGCCAAGGCTGAGCACGCAGCAACTGAAATATCTCCCCCAGCCAATGCATGGCAGGCCAAAGCGGAGCTATCAATATCGTGTGTGGCCGCACTCCCTCACTCTGGCCGAGTGGGGGGGTATCAACGCCAGGGGAGGGAATGCATAAAGAAGCCTGGGCGGCCAGACATGCACTAGTGCGTCTACGCCCAGAGGAGCATCCATGCTGCGCAGAGAATAAAACAGAGCGCAGTGCGCATTTTCTCTTGATTCGAACAGGATCCACTGTAGCCCGACCGTAACGGATCCAAATCTGTCCCACAACCTCTGGGTGGCAGAGTCCATTCCCCGTATACAGGCGCGCCTCTGGACAGTAGGTCCGCGCCCGTATCAGGACTCCCGGGACGTGCGTTGCCCTCAGAGAGAGGAGGCGATCGCTGCTCCAGAGGATCAGTCTGCGTGCCAGCATGTGTAACTGGCGGGAGCGCAAAACCCCCTTGACGGTTGATGTACAACCACTGTCGTTGTATTGTCCGTCCTTACCAGGACATGATGGCCCACGAGGGACGGAAGGAAATGCTTCAGGGAGAGGAAAACCACCGAAAGCTCCAGAAAGTTTATGTGGGACAGCTCCATCGGCCCCTCACAGGTCGGCCCTCGTGGATCCCACCCCAGCCCGTCAGGCTCGCATCCGTAGTGACCCACCTTCCTGGACAGGATGGAGCCACAGGGACTCCCTACGTCAGAAAGGCTGGGATCCGCCAGTGACGCAGTTGTCCTGGCACACGCAGCCAGTGATCCGCACCCTGCATGCGCCATGACGGGTGGGGTCCAGTCCGCATTAGGCCACCCAAAGCTGAAAATTCCTCATGTGGAGGCGACCTAGCCGGACAACGAGAATGGCGGACGCCATCAGTCCGAGCAATCGAAGACACAGCCTGAATTGGACCGATTTTCCCAGACCCAGATTTCCAGAAAAACCCGAGACACGTCCTGAAACCCTCACACGGTCCGCCGAGAGGCGTGCTGTGAAGACAGCGAGTCCAGAGACAGGCCCAGAAAAATTATGCTCTGCGCTGGGGACAGCATGCTTTTTTCTGTGTTTATCACAAAACCCAGATCGGACAGGTGCACCACGAGAACATGCGTGTGCACCCTGGCCTCCTGCTCCGACTGTGCCAGCAGCAGCCAGTCGTCCAGGTATGTGGCCAAGCGGATGCCCTGGTGCCTCAGCAGCGCCATTGCCTCTTCCATGTACTGCACGAACAACCGCGGGCTCAGAGAGAGACCGAAAGGAAGCACTCGGTACTTGTAGCAAATCCTCTGGAAAGCGAACCTCAGGAATTTTCTGTGGGGAGGGTAGATAGGGATGCGTCCTTCAGGTCGACAGAAGTGAACCAATCGTTCTGTCAACACGACGCTAACAGGGATGCGTGTGTGAGCATACCTGAATTTGTATTTCTGCAGATATCTGTTCAAAGCATGAAGATCCAGGATAGGGCGAATCCGGTCCCCCCCCCCCCCCCCCCCCCCCCCCCCCCCGTTTGGGGACCAGAAAATACCTGGAGTAAAAACCCGCTCTGACACTGTGCAGGAGGTACAACACAAATCGCTCCCTTGTTTAACAAGGAGCTGATTTCCCCCTGTAAAACGTTGGCTGACTCCCCCTAGAGCCTGGGAATGCAAAATGCTGGCGAAACGAGGGGGAACGGTGGGCGAAATGCACCTGTATCCCCTCAAAATCGTCCTTTAACACCCAGGGGTGGGGCTTGCATGTGCAGCCAACCTCTCCCACCTGAGGGAGGGAGGAGGCGCACCCTGCAGCCCGTCCACCATAGGAGGCTCTATCCGTGATGCGGTAGCTCCCTCCCTCGCCGAAACAGCGAAATGGTTCCGGGACTGCACCGTGCATCCACGTCCGAGATGAGAGCGCGCGACGGGTGCAACTGCTGCCGCTGTCCCGGGAGGGGCAACCACCCGCCACCGGGAAGCGGCAGGCTCCACCACCGCGCTGTTCATGTTTATGGCTTTTTTATTAGCTGCACCCTCGGCCTTTGGCCTAGATGCTGCAGTGGAACACATTTTTAATTTTTTCAAACATAATGTGGTGTGCATGCTTGTGGACGTTTGAGAGGGGCAACCGCCAAAACCTCTGCTGACAAATGTCCGTTCCTCTCCCCATGCTCTGGCACGGTCCATGGCAGCTGGGAGACGGGGGCGAGAGATATCCCCGGGAGCAAGCTTGGAAGCCAAACAGGTGGAGCTAGAGAACGAGGAACATCTAGCTGCACTGGCGAGATGCGGGACTGTCAGGCCGCCCGTTTCTTCTTCCTGGCCTGGAAGTTAGCAGCTTGCACGGGTGGAGCCATCGGGGCTGCAACAGAGGCCGAGGGCTTCTTAGACCAGCTGGCCCGACTGGATGGAGGAGGCGGGCGGGCTGGGACCTTGGCTGTTTGGGTATTTTGAAATGTGAAACCTGAGAAACAGCCGGTGTGAAGGTTTTGCGCTGCACAGGCGGAGAGGGAGTAGGAGGTTTCCGAGGGAGGCAGAGCTGGAGAGCTTCATCCTCCTTCTTCTTGGCTTCACAACACCGTTGCATCGAAGCCAATGCAGAGACCCAAAAATCCCCTCCGGGACAATAGGCATGTCCAGCATGTCATCCTTCTCCCTATCTGACAGGTTGGCGAGGTTCAGCCACCGCGCCCGTATCCTGCAGCACCATAGTTCCCAACGCTCTGCCCGTGGCCTGAACCACACAGCGTTGGACGCGGAGACATAGGTCGGTGATGACCGGATCTCCTCCCACGTTGCTGGGTCCTGTGTTTGTCCAAAATCCTCGCACAAATTCGGCTTGGTAAGCAGTGAGCAGGGAGAGGACATCAAGCGCCCAGGCCGAAAGCGCCGCTGCCTTATAAGCCTTCTCAGTCAGGGCCGACTGAAAACGGTCAGATTTAGACGGCAGGCTGGGACTCCTGGAGGACACTGCAGACAGCCGGGGGTGGAGGCGGGCTGCAACAATTAGCAAGCCCAGGCACTCCATCGCCTCACAATCGAGGGGACGAGGCCCCGGGAATCAGGCTCCTGCTGCTGTAAGGAAGGTCCTTCCATGAACGTGTCACTTCATCCAGCAGCTCTGGGAAGACGGGGAGAAGTTGCTTCGTTGCACTTTTGGCCAGGACGTCTTCCTCCGGTGGGGAATCCACAGCTACGTCAAGCTGGGAGCCCCAGCTGGCGCCAGTCTGCGGTACCACCACCGCGTTAGCTCCCTTCTCCTCCTCTTCGACCTCAGCACCGGCGGAGGAAGATAGGGGTCCTGCCCAGACGGCTAACCTGGCAGGCTAGCCGTCTGTGGAGACTCTTTGTGGTGGAACACCGAGCAGGGTTGACACGAGCCAGGAACATTGATTGCCAGTAGGGCATATTCCAGCCCCAGGCAAACTCGAGCAGACCTGGTGTGGGTCTCTGCTCGATATCTTGTTCCCCGCAACGACAGGGACGAGCCCCAGAGTCTCCGAGCCCTCTGGTGTGAGGGGGTTTTAGCCTCCATTCCTCGCGAGCTGGTGTGCAGGCAGGGAAGTAGAGGCAGCTAGCTGGTGTGCTAACCGTGGGGAGACCGAGAAATTAGCTGGTGTGCTAACACTCGGTGCTCGAGACGCCAGTGGTGGGGCGACAAAGGATAGTGCGACCGAACCGTGGAGGGGCAAGGAAAGCACTATGGTCTGGTGTGACCAAAGAGCCAAGAGTCCAAGCTAGGTAGCGCTTGGCGACCGAAGCCATAGGATCAGCCTGTGAGCAGTTGAGCTAGCTAGCCGTGGACGCAAGATATTGCTCCGAGTGAGAAGAGGTTTTTGAATGAGATGGTCTCTCCGCATGAGCTATTTAAGGCAGATGGCACTACGTGATGCGGACGGATACGTTCACGACGTTCATCAGCCAATCAGGGTTGGCGTAATGAGATTAATGCTTCTGAGGGCTGCAGAGAGGCTTGCATCCCATAGTGAGACATCGAGCGGAATATTATGAAAGAGAACTAAGATTAGACACACCTGGCCAAAAGGAAAAAGTCATCACCAAATTAAAGGTAACCTCTTATTTCTGCTTGGACCTCCTTCATCTCTGATTCCAGCAGCTTCTTGGTGCCGTCGTCTCTAGAAGCTTCTGCAACCAGATTTATTTCCTCCAGAGGTCCATTCATTTCTCTCCAATGGAGAGTATGCCCACATGCTTAAAGCCTTCTCCAGAACATCCCAGAGACCTTCCATGGGGTTCAGGTCTTGACTCTGTGGTCCATCCATGATGTCTCCTGTTCGCTGAACCAGTCTTTCACAGTCTGAGCCCCATGAATCCTGCACTGTGCCATCAGGGAGGATGGAATAGCCTGCTCATTCAGGATATTCAGGTACCAGCTGAACCTAGACCTGAACCTAGATCTGGTTCTAGACCTGATCCTAGATCTGAACCCAGACCCTGAACCTAGACCTGAACCTAGACCTGACCCTAGAATGAACCTTAGACTTTATCCTAGATCTGAATCCAGAAGTGATCCTAGACCTGAACCCAGACCTGACCCTAGAACTGAATCTAGACCTGGACCTAGACCTGAACCTAGACCTGATCCTAAACCTGAACATAGACCTAGACCTGTACAGGCACCTAGACATGATGCTGCATCCCTTCATCCTCCTCTCTTCTTACCCTGATGCTCCATCACTCTGGACCATGGTAGACCTGGACTCATCAGACCACATGACCTTCTTCCATGGCTCCATCACTCTGGACCAGGGTAGACCTAGACTCATCAGACCTCATGACCTTCTTCCATGGCTCCAGAGTCCAGTCCTTATGCTCCTAGCAACCTGAAGCCTTTTTCTCCGGTAGCCTCACTGGTTTGTGGTTTTCTTTTGGCTCCACAGCTGTTCAGTCCCTTGAGTTCCTTCATTGTTCATGTGGAAATGTTCTAACTTTCACTATTAAACATGGTCCTGAGTTCTACTGCTGTTTTTCTTCTGGTTCCACCATTGAACATTGAACCACCAATCACCATCATTCAGCATGTTTTTCTGACCACGTTTCTTCCTGGAAGACGATGGTTCCCACCATCCTTCCAGTTTTTAATGATGGTTGGACAGTTCTGAACCCAGTTCTAGTTTCTGCTTCTCCCGAGATGTTTCCTCTGCTTGATGATCTGACCCTTCTGGACCAGACTAACATTTTCTCTGCGACAATGGATATGTCTTTCCTCATGGTTGTTTCAGACATGAGAAGCTGTTCATTGATCAGTTGGAGTTAAATAACTTGTTGCAGCTGGAAGATGATCACCCTGCAGGAATCATCCAATAGGAGGCGCTTCTTTGGTTAGTTAACTCCAGGCGATGACTTGTTTTTTGGCCAGGCAGTGTACATTTAGCACGTTTCCACAATGAATCATATATAAGTTTTAACAAGGCAGCCTCACAGCACGACAGATTATAATCCTTTCCACTTGTTCCATGTGGTGGCTCTACTGGAGTTAAAACAGCAGCATTAATAAAAATACACATAAAGGACTTCATAAAATAATGAGTAAAATTTAATTCAAATAAAACAAAGAAAAACGTAAAATAAAATTACATAAAATACATTAAGATAAAAGAAATTGCAGCTAAAAGCTATGCTAAGCAGGTCTTGAGCCTCTTTCTAAAAACAGCAGTCTCTGCAGCCCTGAGGCTCCCTGGCAGGCTGTTCCATAGACCAGGACCATAGTGATGGAATGAGGCCTTGCCTAAGGGTTTTGGTGCTTACTTTTGGAACAACTAAAAGGCTGGTACCAGAGGGTCCATGAGAGGTCATAATTTAAAAAGTAAGTCAAATAAATAAGAAGGTCCAAGCCCATTAAGACATTTATAAACCAATAAAATAACCTTAAAATCGATGCTGAAACACACGGGGAGCCAGTGCAGCAATTTTAAAACTGATGTGATGTGCTCCCGCCCTCTGGTCCTTGTCAGAACACCGCCAAGTTCTGATGTAGTTTTAAGTTTGAAATAGACTTTTGGGAAGATCAGCCCACAGGGCATTACAGTAAGAATTAAAATGTTGTAATTTTGATAAAATTATCTTCTTTGTCCTTGTTACCAATAATTAAAACTTCAGTTTTGTCCTGATTGAGCTGAAGGAAGTTCTCTGCCATCCTGACTTTATATCTAAAATCTAGTTTAAAAGGACTTTAACTGGCTCCAGGTCATCAGGAGACATGACGATGTAAAGCTGCATATCATCAACATAGCTGTGGAAATCAATGCCGTGTCTCCTGATGACATCAAGAGGCAACATATACAAATTAAAATTAGGCCTAAAATTTATCCTTGGGAAGCCCAACATTTTATTGTAAGGATTCCTGAGGAGCAGGTATCCATACTTACATACAAACAGTACTTGAGAGGCTCGCCAGACTGAGTCTGTTTATTAAAATCTGGTAATCTACTGTATCCTCTGCGGCACTAAAATCCAGTAGTACCAGGAAAGAACATTTCTATGTTTAAGTTAAGTCTAGGGTCATTAAAAAATTTTAAAAGGGTGTCTCGGTACTGTGTTTCCTCCTCAAACCAGATTGATATTTTTGTAAAATATTGTGTTTATTCAAAAACTCATGTAACTGAATAAAAATAGCTTTTTCTGTGATCTTAAAAATGGTGAGTTGGATGCAGGTCAGTAGAATATCTGAGTCTGAATGAATTCTTCAGAACGGCCCTCACCACTGCTGTTTTACAGGCAGATGGGAGGACACCTGTCTGAATGGAGTAGCTTATGTTTAAAAGCTCAGGTTCATAGACACCATTAAAAGTGTTTTGGGAATGGGGTCTAAAAGGCAGGTTGTTGGTTTAGTTGGGAGAAAACTGGACCAAGCATCTTTGCATTAACCAGAACAAACTCTCCAGTGTTTCCTCTGATAAAAACAATGTATGGTATGCTAAAATTAAGTGGTACTTATACATGTTGACTACTCAAAGCACTTTACACTACATGTCACATCCATACCCACACACTCCATAGACACCAATACACCAATAGACACATCAGGAGGCAACATAGGGTTCGGTGTCTTGCCCAGGGACATGGTATGTAGTCAGGGGAAGCCTGGAATCGATCCACTGACTTTCTGGTTGGTGGATAACTGCTCTTCCTCCTGAGTGACAGCCACCTGTCAACATTAAAACAACATGTCGCTGAGATAAAAGACTGGATCTAATATCACTAATCTTACCTCTGAAGTGGTCTGCTAAATCCTCGCATGCAGCGTCTGATGCTGGCAAGGAGGACTTGTTAAAATCTGTTTATTAAAAGATCAATTCCAAGTTTCAGTTAAAAAGAGACAGTGGATGCTATTATCTAAAATGAGATCATTAATGATAAAAAATTTGCTTGACAGGGATTTGACATTTTAAAGAGCCATATTGACTGATGCAGGAAAGTTCAGTTTTGAAGTTGTGTATATGGATTCTGTACCAGGAGCTGTGTGTAAGGGATGGAGACATCTGACGGTCTAGATATGTGGATGTGGATGGACATGTCTGTACTGTAAACTGGGGATGTGTACTGGTATGTAATGTGTCTGAGAGGAAGTTTTAACTGGTGGAGGTGTGTACCGGATGGACCGTCTATCTGAGAAAGGCTTGCATGAGTAGAGAGTGAGATCAATGTTCATGGTGAGAAGATGAGAACCTGTGAGATTTGGGTGTAAGCCGTCTGGTTTGAAAAGGTGAGGTCTGTTGTAGAACGTGGTGAACTTGTGGATGTATGGAACACTGATGGAGTGACAGTAATCATTTTTAAATCCAGGTTAAAAACATTTCTTTTCTTATGCGCCTATGCATGAAATCTGCACAGTAACTTTTTTAACTTATCTTGCTTTTAATCATTTTAATGTAATTTATTATTTTATTGTGATTATGTGTTGATGCCTTTTACTATTTCTAAATATCTGTAATGCCTTTGTTTTATGTAAAGCACTTTGAATTGTCCTGTACATGAAATGTGCTGTACAAATAAGCTGCCTTGCCTTGCCTAATCTTTTAACCAGATATGAAGTTGACGGATGCGGCTGAACTTGACGTCTCTGTAGCAGGGTGAAGGAAGTGGACCAGAGATGATGCAGTGTTTATTTACCTGTTTGATGTTGCTGATGAGGTTGATAAAATACATTTTTAGAGTCTCTGACTGTTGGAACTTAAGATCGATTGTACCTGCATGTATTACATTAGAAGCTGAGGGGTGTTGATGGAATGGATGGTGGGTGGAGTTACTGATGTTTGCGATAGCTGCACCTGAGTGAGAAGATGTGAGGCACACAATGAGCATGTAGGCGTCAGCTCCAGACACCGAGAGCATCCCTTCTTTCATGCCCATAATGCCACAAGGTGAGGCGGAGGTCTTTGCAGGAGCGGCAGTGGTGGAGGCGTTCCTCGTCGGAGTGACAGCAGGAGTGGAGGCTGAATTTCCCGCTGCTTGGGTGGAGGTGATACACTGACAGTGGAGGTGAAAATCTCTGCTGCAGCAACTGCAGGAAATGCGGCGGTTGCAGCCCCCGCTGGAGCACACTCTCTGCCTGAACAGCGATGAGACCTGGTGTGACCACTCACCACGTCTTTCAGGAGCTGCCACACTTTGATGAAGATGAGCTCCCAGACGCTTCGTTGGTGAAGATGCAGACAGAAGCAGCTGTCCTGTGGAGTGCCACCCTGCCACCTGGATTACAGATGGGCGGTGGAGGGGTCAGACCTTCCTTGGATATGAGTACTGACAGAGCATCGAAGCAGTTAGAGAGATCAAGTCCATCACTGTCCTTCTATTTTAGTCATTTAGCAGACGCTTTTATCCAAAACCACTTACATTTGAGAGTAAGAACAACACAAGCATTAATTCAAACAAGATGGGACGTCATCATTAACTGGTAGTCAGACTACTTTGAGTCCAGTTGGACCCAGGTGCTGTCATGTAGTGCTAGAAGCAGTGCATATCATTTATTTATATTATTTTATTTATTTATTTATTGTAGTTTTTGTAAGCCATTTTGTTTAAATACCAACATCACGATTTCATCACACCACATCATCCTGGTTGTAAATGCACACAGCTTCATCAGTACTTGGTTGAACCAAAGAGGTGGACAAATCTTTCTAACTCATTCTGAGTAGAAGAGTTAAGCTAAGTGTGGAAATTCTCCTTAAACAACTGAGTCTTTAGCTTGCTCTTAAAAGTGGATAAGGACTCTGCGGATCGGACGGAATTTGGTAGATCGTTCCACCACTGGGGAACAACAGAGGAGAAGAGTCTAGCTACTGATGTGGCGCCACCTTGTGGTGGGAGCACTAGACATCTTTCACTGGCAGAGCGTAACTGTGGAGAGGGAGCGTAGCTCTGGATTAAGGAGTGAAGGTAGACCGGAGCCGTTTGGGTTATTGTTTTGTAAGCCAGAAGCAGAGCTTTGAATTTGATGCGCTGTAGCTGGAAGCCAGTGGAGAGCGATTAGCAGTGGAGTGACATGAGCTCTTTTGGGCTGGTTGAAGACCAGATGTACTGCTGCGTTCTGGATCATCTGCAGAGGTTTAACTGAGCATGCAGGCAGGCCAGCCAGTAAGGAGTTGCAGTAGTCAATGCGTGAAATGACCAGAGCCTGGACCAGGAGCTGGGCCGTGTGTTCAGTCAGGTAGCGTCTGATTCTCCTGATGTTGTAGAGAGCAAATCGGCAAGATCGAGCAACCAAGGCAACATGGTCCTTAAAGGTCAGCTGGTTGTCTACCATGACACCAAGATTCCTGGTAGAAGACGTAGGTACAAGCTTGATGGAGTCAAGCTGCACGCTTATCTGTGGCGGTAAAGAAGGATTGGCTGGAAAGACAATAAGCTTGGTCTTGGACAGATTTAGATGAAGGTGGCGATCCTTCATCCATGCGGAGATATCAGCAATATGCTGATATTCGCATTGAGACGGTTGTGTCGTCAGGTGTGAAAGAAACGAAAAGCTGAGTGTCATCTGCATAGCAGTGGTAGGAGAAACCACAGGAGCTAATGATGCACCGAGTGAGGAGGTGTATAGTGAAAAGAGAAGAGGGTCAAGCACTAAGCCCTGAGGCACCCCTGTTGTCAGCCCATGTGATCTGGACACGCCTCCTCGCCAAGATACTTTGAAGGATCTTCCTGTGAGGTAGGACATAAACCACGAGAGGACAGATCCTGAAAGGCCAAGCTCCGAGAGTGTGGAGAACAGTATATGATGGTTGACCATGTCAAAGGCAGCAGACAGGTCCAGCAGTATAAGGACTGAGGATTGACCAGCGGATCTGGCAACCCATAGGGAATCAGGAACTGACAGGAGAGCAGGTTCAGTAGAGCAGCCTTACCTATAGCCAGACTGATATGGATCAAACAGGTTGTTGTCTTGGAGGAACTGTGTGACCTGACTGAAGACGGCACGCTCTAGTAATTTAGACATGAATGGAAGCAGTGAGACCGGCCGGTAGTTTCCAACCTGGGCTGGGTTGAGTGTGGGTTTCTTCAGCAGCGGGGTAACCCGAGCTTGCTTGAAGGCAGAGGGAAAGACCGGATTTAAGAGAGGAGTTAATAATCCAACCAAAGCGGGCGTCTTGGTGTGTAGCTCGACTAAACCCACAGTGATTGTCTGGGTCCCATGGCAGCGTATCCTGAAGAGCCGCCTTTAATGAAGCCACACCTGATGACACCTGAACCAGCTTCAGCACCTTGTGGACATAGCCTTAGTCAGTTGATGTTTAGTGGATGCAGACATGGTATCTCGACCAATGTAGTCTGACAGGAGATTTCTATACTAATTAATACTTGTTTGATTTTAGTCTTCCATTTCAGGAGAATATTTTTCTTTGAAATAAATAAGCCAGTGAGGACCATATGTGCCTTGTCCATGTTATTGTCATTTAGGTCACCCGGTTTACAGAGTTTGGGACATGTAGGAATGTTACCTTGGAGCCATGTTGATAAAATCGTAAAAACCTTATTCCAGAACTTTTGGACAGGTGCACAGAACCATAAAGTGTGTAAGTAATTATCTGCTGTGGTACCTGTGCACTTTGTGCAGATCATTGAGTGGCTTAGACCCATCTTGTACATCTCTGGTCCTGGTAGTGGTCTATGGAGGATTTTGTATAGAAGTTGTAGATTTGGACTATCAGTCATACTGAAGGTATTTAGACAAATTTGTAGCCAAAATTGTTGACTAGGGTTCATGGATAAATCTATCTCCCATTCTAAATATGGTAAGATGAATGAGACATCTATTTTTGACATTAATATGTATATCTAGCTCCATCGGCCCTGTTATCTCGTACCAGATTAATTCTTGCCTGTTTTCAGGCTGTGTTCCTGCTGCTTTTAAGCATGCTTTTGTGCAGCCTCTTTTAAAGAAACCTAACTTAGATCCCTCAGTTCTGACTAACTACAGGCTGATTTCTAAATTACCCTTTTTATCAAAAGTCTTAGAAAAAATTGTGTGCATACAATTACAGGCTCACTTAGATTTTAGTAAAGTTTTAGAAAACTTCAGTCTGGTTTTAAGTCTCTCCACAGTACTGAAACAGCACTTTTAAGAGTTTTTAATGACCTGTTTTTAGTTACTGACTCTGGAAGTCCTGCGGTTTTCATTCTCTTAGACCTGACCGCAGCCTTTGACACGGTGGACCACCAAATACTCCTGACTCACTTAGAGCAGTGTGTCGGTATTAGAGGAACTGTTCTGCGCTAGTTCTGGTCTTACTTGTCGGACCGGTCGTTTTGTGTTCACCTAGAAAAGTTTGCCTCAGCTGCAGCCCCTCTCAGTTATGGGGTCCCACAGGGGTCCATTTTGGGTCCACTGCTTTTTTCCCTGTATATGCTGCCCTTGGGGTCTATTTTTCAGAAGCACAATATTGCCTACCATTGCTTTGCTGATGATGTTCAGATCTACATCCCCTTAAAACCACATCTTTACATCGACTGCAGCTTGCCCAAAACACTGCTGCTCGGTTGCTTCCAGGGACAAGATGGCGTGATCACATCACCCCTGTGCTCGCTTCCTTGCACTGGCTTCCTGTTAGTTTTAGGACCCAGTACAAGATTTTATTAATTGTTTTTAAAGCCTTAAATGGTTTGGCTCCCTCATATTTGTCAGAGTTGCTACACCAGCATGCTCCAGCCAGGACTTTGAGGTCCTCTTCACAGCTCCTACTGAAGGTCCCATCTGCCAGACTCAAATCCAGGGTGACAGAGCTTCTCTGTTGTCGTTTCTAAGCTGTGGAACAGCTTCACATTAGAGCTGCTTAGTCTGTCGTTTGTTTTAAGTCTTTACTCAAAACCTACTTCTTTGCGCTGGCATTTGAACAAAACTGAGCTTGACATTCGCGTGTTTTATTATTTTGTTTTATTCTAGTTTTTAATTCTAGTTTTATTGTTTTTATTATTTTATAGATTTTATCTTTTTATCAATTTTTATTTCTGTTTTTATTTTCATTGGTTTTTATTGTTTTATTGTGTAGTGCTTTATTTTCAACTGTGGAGTGTTTGTTGTTCTTTTGTTCAGCACTTTGGGCAACTGCTGTTGCAGAAAATGTGCTATATAAAGTATATATATATATATATATAAGTATATAAACTTGAACTTGATCTTAAATATCTTTGATAGTCACTTTGGAGTACAAAAGTCCATAAATTCTGCTACCCAGGGACAAAGTTCCAGGTCTGATTGGTTGAGGTGGAATGTTTCACTTATTATGGATTTGAGTTGTTGATATTCTAAAAATCTGTTTCAGCTGATCCCATATTCTGGTTAGAGTGTGTCAAATGATAAGAGGTAAAAATTGATCATATTTTTATTTAGCAGAATATCAGGATTGTTCCAGATGGGTGTGAGCTTACAAGGGAATATTGAAGAGTGTTTGTTAAGAAGTTCCCACCAGGCTGTTAGAGAAGTGCTGATGTTAATGCTGTCTAAGCACTTTTGATGTTAAACTAAAAGAGGCAGATTTGAAATTTCCAAATTGTCACATAATGTTTGCTGGATATCTACCCAGGGTCCATCTAATGGACTATGTTTAAGCACCAGCACTGTGCAGCTCTAATGCATACGTTGCATGTCTCCTGCATAAAACATGTATACAAGAAAACATGAGCAAGTCCCACCTGAACAGAGTTAAAAGGACATAGGCCTGACAGGTTCAGAGCTCTGGCTAGGCAGGGATGGAAACAGAGAAATGTTCTGCTCCAGTCTACTCGAGCTTCAGGCATTATTCTGCAGTCCCCTCTTTGATGTGCCAATCTATTATTCATTTTAGAGCTCCATGTGCACATTTGCTGTTTGGGATAAGCTAGAGGCATGTTGCTGAGTGCTAGCACTGAATTGTACCACCTTTTCTCCTCCTGTTGTCTCCTCCTCGTCTCTCACTTCCCTTTCCCCCCATGGTCTCTGCTAGTGTACAACTTGGGTACTAACTGGGATGGGTTCACCACAGAGGGAAAATTAAAGACAGAAAAAAATATAAAAGTAAGTACAACGATAAAAGAACATGAAGAACATGATAAGTACTAAAATTTTTGATCTCTCTTGAACAAAAAAGTTAAACAAAAAAAAGACACACACACACTCACACATAAATATGAATAATAATAATATTTACATTTTTCTTTCATTAAAGGGTGAAATCAAGATTATGTTGACAGCTACTTTCTGTTAGTCTATCTCTTGTGGACTCGCCACCTGCAGGAGGGGTCTGGTGCAGTTTGAGCTGGGTGGAGGCCGAAGGCGGGGACCCTGGCAGTCTGATCCTCGGCTGCAGAAGCTAGCGCTAGGGATGTGGAACGTCACCTCTCTGGTGGGGAAGGCGCCTGAGCTGGTTGAGCTGTTCCAACTAGATATCTATGGGAGTATTTTCTTATCTTTAATCAAAAGTGTAATTGTTTGCTTTGAGAGCAAGATTTCTGGTCTTCACGCTCAAATATCATTTTGCGCTCACACTCAGAAAGTCCCCTCTTGCTTTCAAATATATTGTTCTTTCTTTCAAAACTGTGCTCAGACTTGATGTAATTCCTTCACACTCAGACACATTCTCTGCTCTCAAAACTTCTGCTCTTTGATATTTTTCCGTTCTCTTGGGTTGCTGAAAGAGCTGTCTGTTATCTGTCTGTCGCACAGGCTGGAAAACTGGGTTGGACTTTCTGGAGTGGTTCTTAACTGGTTCAGGTCCTATTTAGAAGGCCGGAGTTATTTTGTTACGATCGGCAGCTATGAATCTGAGCGAGTGGCCATGACTTGTGGAATCCCCCAGGGGTCATTCCTTGGACCTCTTCTGTTCAACTTGTATCTGCTCCCTTTGGGTCAAATATTACAGAACTTTAGCATTAATGATCACAGTTATGCAGATGATACACAACTTTATGTGTCACTGTCACCAGACGATTGCAGCCCAATAGACTTACTGTGTCACAGTCTGGTGCAAATAAACACCTGGATGAAGGAGAATTTTCTACAATTAAATGAAGACAAAACTGAGATTATTCTGTTTGGTAGAAAGAGAAGAGGGTCAGCATTGGTAAACACCTGGAGACTCGGGCTCTTAAAATCACCAATCAAGTTGGTAACCTTGGAGTGTTGATAGACTCAGACCTGACTTTCAGCAGCCACATCAAAGCTTCACTAAGAAGCTTTTTACCAGAAACATCAACAGAATTAAAAGTTTAGTCTCCCAGAAAGACCAAGAGAAACTCCGCCATGCATTCATCTCCAGTAGGCTGGATTACTGTAATGGTCTTTAATAGGACTTCCTAAAAAGAGCAGTAAACATCTGCAGCTCATCCAAAATGCTGCTGCTGGAGTTTTAAGCAGGACTAAGAGATCTGAACACATCACACCAGTTTTAAAATCTAGATATACTGCAGCTTGTTAGCTAAGAAAACATGATTAAAGTTGGGTAGCTCCAATCCGCCTCTATCTTTAATCTGTTGTAAAGTTTTTAGACTGATACGTGATGGCTTATTTTTCCATAAAAATTTAGATATATGTGAGTCCAGTGACTTAAACCAGCTGGAGGATGGTTTAGTGGGTATCATTGAAAACAGGTAGTTTACTTTAGATAGAACCATCATTTTAACTGTGGCAACCCTCCCCATGAGTGATATGGGTAAGTGCCTCCACCATGAGAGATCATCCTCTATTGCTTTAAGTAGCTGGACATAATTTAGCTTTGTTAGTTCTGATAACCTGGGGGAAATGTTTATGCCTAGATATCTAATGTTTCCAGACTGTATTGTAGTATTGGGTGTGTTTTGTAGGTCACAGTTAATGGGCATAATAATAGTCTTAGACCAGTTAATAGAGTAGTCAGATATTGATGAGAATGTGTTAAGTGTGATTGTCTGGGGGAGAGATGTCGGTGAGTTCTGGAGGAAAAGTAATACATCATCAGCATAAAGACTTATCTTGTGTTCTATATTTTTGGCATGGATTCCTTTAATCTCTTTATTTTGTCTTATGACAGCAGCTAGGGGTTCAATAAAAATAGCTGTGATGGAGAAAGCAGGCAGCCCTGTCTGGTGCCTCTCTGCAAACAGAAGCATGGAGAGGTTTGATCATTGGTCTTCACACATGCATTTGGGTTGTTATATAATATTTTTATCCAATCTATGAAAGATGACCCAAACCCAAATTTGTTTAACGTTGCAAATAAAAATTTCCACTTTACTCGCTCAAATGCTTTTTCTGCGTCTAAAGAAATGACTGTGGATTCCAGATTATGTAGAGTAGAATAATCTATGATGTTAATTAATCTACGCATGTTAGTAGAGGAACGTCTACCTTTAATAAAGCCTGTTTGGTCAGGATGTATTATTAGAGGGGTTATTTTTTTCTATTCTTCTGACCAAAGCTTTGCTAATTATTTTGAGATCTACATTTATTAATGAAATTGGACGGTAACTGGATGGAAGTGTTGGGTCTTTTCCTGGTTTCAATAGTAGAGTAATATTAGCTGAGTTAATATTTGAAGGTATTTTTTTGTTTTTCCTTTATTTCTAATATCATATTGTAGAAAGTGGGTGCCAGCTTTGTTTTTTGTAGAATTCTGCTGGATACCCATCATACATGGTAAGCTCCTCTAGGGATTTAATTCTGAGTTCTAACTCTGAAATTCTCAAAGTTTCCTTCTTTTTCTTATGAGAAGAAAAGGAAATTATTTTCCCTCTCATTACTGCTTTTCCTGCTTCCCAAAGAACACACGCTGAAGTTTCTGGCAAGTCGTTATTTTCTAGATATAAGGACCATTCTCTTTTGAAGTAGCTGATAAACTCAGGATCTTTAAGTAATGACGTATTAAATCTCCAGGTTCTAGTTGCTGGTTTATTGCTCTTACTTCTCAGAGTGAATGATACTGGTGCGTGATCACTAATGTTAATAGGATGGATTGTGATTTCTGACATGTCATTCATCAGCAAGCTGCTAGTTAAGAAATAATCTAATCTAGAATAGGAATGGTGAACTGAAGAGAAGAAGGTGTATTCTCTTAGTGTGGGATGGTGAGAGCGCCAAGCATCACAGAGACCAAAATCCTTCATGTACTGTTTTACAGTTTCTGAGGATTTCCAGACTCGATGAGCTCCTGTGGTACTTTGTTTGTCCAGTATAATGTTAAAATCACCTCCTATAATTAATGTGTTATCTGAGTGACCATAGAGGCGAAGAGGGAGTGAAAGAAGGAGGATCATCTACATTTGGACCAGATATATTTGCGATACATAACTTAACATTTTTAATAGATAATGTAACTATTATAAATCTGCCTTCTGGATCTATGATTGTATTATCTATGTCAAAATTTAACCTTCTATTAATAAGAGTTGCTGCTCCTCTCTGCCTAGAATTATAACAAGCTGAATACACGTGTGGAAACTGGGTTGTTGAGAGAAGATCTATTGTTGAGTTTGATAAATGAGTCTCTTGGAGTAATATTATATCTGCTTTCATTTCTTACAAACGATTAAAAATGTTTAACCTCTTTTCCCTTGTGCCAGCTCCACGCACATTCCAGGTGACAAATGTGAGTTTGTTCATGAACCAACCACAGAGATGAGGCTATATGCATATTACTGAAGCGTGTGTGCGTGCATCCCACTGCTTCTCTGCGTGCATGTGTATCTGCCAGCTGGTTGTGACAGGGATGTGTATGCGCTTGCGCTGTTCTGTGTGTGTTCCTGTGAATCATGAAAAGTGCTGATGTGCATATAATATAATGACAAGTGTTACCGTTAACCGTTAAAGGGTCAGAGAGAAGAAGTGTAAAGAGTGAAAAGAGCGACAGTGCCAAAGGAAAAAAGTAATTTAAAAAACGCATCTGTGCTGAGAGCAGTGTAGTGGAGACGGGCAGTGGATTTACTGTTAACTAAATTATCTTTTATGGCAGTTTTATGGATATAACATGATCTAGTGAGAAAACAGGAAAATTAAAGCACATACCAAGTCAGTAGAGCCACGGAGTGATGTCCGGGTCGCGGTACAGCTGTCCATTAATAAATAATTTATCCACCGCGATGACAGCGCGAGCGCTTTCAGCGATAAATTTCCTCCTGATGGGAAACAGGACTCTCCGTCGGTCCAGAATCTCTCTGGGATATTGGTCGTTTACTCCAAAGTTGGTTCCCTTCAGTTCGCGGCCCTGGTTCTTCACCTGCTCCTTCTGTTTGAAGCTGACGAACTTCGCTACAATAGGTCTTGGTCTGCTGGACCCGGGTTTCCTCCGGCCGAGCCGATGGACTCTGTGAAAGAAGATGTTTTTCACCATTTCCTCCGGGAGCTTCAGGTGGGTTTTGATGAAGTTTTTCACCGTGGTCTCGGGGTCCTCCTCCGTCTGCTCTGGAATCCCTGCAAATACCAGGTTCTCTCTCATGCTCCGCGCCTGCAGATCGATCACCGCTTCCTTCATCTTCTTATTTTCCTCCGAGAGACGGGTCAAGCCCTCGTTGAGGGATTTTACCGACTCTCTGAGACCAGCATTTTCTACAGCCAGAGTTTCCACCTGCTTCTGGCTGAATTCTAGTGATTCACGTGGCGCCTGGAATTCCTTGTGGAGAATTTCTACCAGGCTCAAACGCGCATCAAAACTACTGAGTTTCTTATCTACAGAGATCAGAACATCCGTTGAATCATTCCCCGGTGGTGAAATAGCTCCAGGTGAATCCTCATTTCGCTGTCTTTTGGACTTGGATGAGGTGGAGGGGGTGGAGGTGTTGTTTGGTTTCCCCATGACGATTCTGTCTTAACAACGATCTATAAAATCTGTCAGGCTGGCCAAATCCTCCCCGCTGTGCTCCTGAGTGTACCTTTTAAAGACACTGTTTTCCTACTTTAAAGAATATTTTGATTAGGCTG